>NC_085875.1:5587515-5672515 GCF_034702125.1 Engraulis encrasicolus | reverse complement strand
CGGGTGTCATATGTGATCACCAGTTTCTCCAGCACCCAATGTCCTGGGGGTGGAGGGGATGTTGAATGATCACACGGTGGCTATGGCTGGCGGTATGATTTATCTCTTAAATTAATTCTCCCCAAGAATCCCTATCTAAACAACACACGTGGCACCTCTGAGGATACTTTTAACACTTCCATAAAAAGCGGCAAGCTTAAAAGTGAAAGTGACAGACTGCACAGGATTAGTGTGATATCACTGGGGGCAGAGTGAAGCTTAATTGCAGAAGCCGACAGCTTGTAGCGCCACCTTTTAAAGATAGGGAAGCGAGGGTTCGGTGGCAAAGATGAAACAGTCCATCCAAGCACAGCCATGAAGCTTTCACCAAGGTGATTTTATGAACATGAAAAAGGCTGGGGAGAATATTTCCTAGCAAGCAATAAGGGATCTACACTCGCCTCCAAAATAGTTGTCGCCTACCCATCTGTTTGGAATAACAGCTAATAACCTGACTTTCAATTAATCACTTGGCTTCAGAAGTCACTCATATGAAAGCTACAACCCTCTCGAATGAAAATGTATGTACAAAAATAAATTCATGCAACAAAGAAAGATTGACCCTTTAATGAACACAGACCGGGCAGATTTTCACAAGACAAAAGTTTTGTTGCCTATCGAACATAATGTGAAAATGAGCAGATAAGTCACTTCAAAACACTTCAAATACGCAGATCGGGTGTCATACTTAATCACTGGTTCACTCACACCTCTCCAGAAAATCAACTTTGGCCTTAGGTGTATGTTTAGGGTCATTGTAATCATGGAAAGCAACACAATGAAAATCAATGGAGTTCAATGAGAGATAGTGACATATTTGCTATTCGTAGAGCAATAAATGTTTAACTTCATGATGTAATCAATGATAAAAGCCCTCACACACCAGCAGCATGCATGCAGCTCCACATAAGAGCTGTATCCCTCCCATGTTTGACTTTAGGCACCATGTATTTTTTCCTAATTCTTCACCTTTAACACCAAAGAAGTCTCTCCCACTGTCCTGTCTCAAAAAAGCCAGCCAAGAGTATGTCAGGCCTAATTCTGACAACAATGAAGGCTAATGGGACTCATACTCTGAAATCAAGATCCCAAGATCAACCATTTTAGAACTGATAGCATCAGAACTATATGGCGTTGGAGATGAAGAATATGAAAAAAGAGAAATGGTGCATAAAGTGAAACATGGTACAGATACAGCTCTTATGATGAGCTGCATGCATGCTGCATGTGTTTGAGGGCTTTTGTCATTGATTAAATTATGAAGTTAAACATGTATTGCTCTACGAATAGCGAATATGTCACCATCTCTCATTGAACTCCATTGATTTTCATTGTGTTGCTTTCCATGATTACAATGACCCTAAACATACACCTAAGGCCAAAGTCGATTTTCTGGAGAGGTGAGAGTGATTCAGTGATTAAGTATGACACCCAATCTGCGTATTTGAAGTGTTTTGAAGTGACTTATCTGCTCATTTTCACATTATGTTCCATAGGCGACAAAACTTTTGTCTTGTGAAAATCTGCCCTGTCTGTGTTCAATAAAGGGTCAATCTGTCTTTGGTGCATGAAATTTATTTTTGTGCATGCATTTTCATTCGGGAGGGTTGTAGCTTTCATATCAGTGACTTCTGAAGCCAAGTGATTAATTGAAAGTCAGGTTATTAGCTGTTATTCCAAACAGATGGATAGGCGACAACTCTTTTGGAGGCGAGTGTATATATATATATATGTCTTCCAGCTGTGACCTGATGCATTCTATTGTGTTGATGCTACTCAGATATTTGGCAAAATGTCCATCTCCTTCCCAGTCATGAATATTACATGTACGCAATTCAAATTCTACCCCTTTATGGACAAAAAATATGTTGTGGGATCTGACAATTTCTCATAGACGTTTCCCCTAGTGCTTGTGCTTTTTCATCAGCAGATGGAGCTAGACTTCACAGATATGAGAAAGACACAGGACAGTATCAACCAGGTTAGAAATCGAACACACAACGGCAACCATCCTACTTCTATAATAATGATGGTTCGGTATTACAGTTAGTCAGCAGGCTGAGAAGAATCCTAAACTAAATGAAGGGGAATGGAGAGCTTAGAAAAGACCATAAAGGGACAGTAAATCATGCCAAAGCAGAGAGGGAACAATGTCATGTGAACAATTTGCCAGACTAGAACAAAAAAAATAGTATTAATGTCCGGACCGGTATGAACTTTTTGTCATCAAAAACAAGCTACTTCATCATGCAGCTACTTTCATTTTTATTTTTGATTCAGATTAAATGTATATACTGTAATAAAAACTGTAGAACACTAATGTATTTTTGTTTAGTAAGTACCCATGTGCATCTGTTTTACTATTAAACGCTTGTGTCATTTGCGTCAGTACAGACATCCAGAGTTACTGTCCAAAACTCTAACCATGTGTGATGCTCATGTATAATCTAACCCTCCCCACTCCAACTAATGCCTGGTATCTCCTCTTCAATATGTGTAAGGATAGCTTACCATCATCAGCCGAGGCCTCGCTGCTGTAGCCATCGTACTCTGCGGTGAGCGGGCTGTACTTCTGCCGCGTCTCCCAGCCGAAACCATTCTGCTGCTGCCGTGCCCCTGCCGAGCCTCCTCGCAGGCCCTGGGAGCGATTGACCGCCTCCTGGTACTTTCCAATCACCTCGTCCTCACTGTCCGATGAGGAGCCCTGGAAGTCCCCATCTGGAAAGCTTGTGTCTGGAGGGGACATATGGGGTAGAGAATGGAGAAAGACATGAGTGTATCTGACCAACATTGAGTGTAATGGCAAACACTAATTGCAATGACAACCAGGATATTATGTCAAATACTTTGTCATTGCATTACTGGTACGTTATGTTAGACTGTGAGCAAAAGACTAAACACAAAAGACTAAAAAAGCAAGAGATATAAAGAAGGTTATACGTAGTATTCAGAGTTAGTTGGTAACACTTTATTTTAGGGATACATCTATTAGCACTAATACATACAATGTTAATGCCTGCATAAGTAACTTGTAAGGCATGTACTAAGCAAACGCTAAAGCCTACTAGGTCCTTACTAAGGTTAAATTGGTAATAAATCCCTTATTGTGCATGAACAAGACATTTGCGAATACATGCCTAACAAAGGTTTGATTTTGCTTTGTACATGCCTTACAAGTTACTTATACAGGCACATTGTAGGCCTAGTATTAGTGCTAATAGATGTATCCCTAAAATAAAGTGTTACCAGAGTTATTGCTGTGACACATCTCTTCAAATGTAGTAACATAAAGACCAATCAATCAAGAAATCAAGAAATAAAGAGTGGAAAAATAGTAAGAGCACATAAGAACACACCATAGATAGACCACACCAGATCGTCTGCACATGCACTACCAGCTATTCAACACTGGGGTTCAGCAGAGTGTCTTTAAAGTTTTGATAAAAGTTTCCCAAGAATCACGTTGCCTCTTGAGCAGTAGACCATATAATACATTCTAATAATCCCTGTAATTCACTGTTGTTGACAACAAACATAAACTACTGTCTCTGTGGAAACATGAAATGAGGATGTCAATGGACTTACATCGTTCAGCAAATATGTTCTGACAAATGATGTTCTGATGTTTGTTCATAAAATGTGTATAATGCATCAGTATTTGGGACTTAACTATTTTAAGAGACTTGAGAAAATGAAACAAACAATCACTCTGTCCTGACAAGACAGTGCACTCCTCAAGGCAAAGAGTAGCACACACAGTACCCACATTAATATTCATGTGGGATTAGGGACACTGTCTGTCTGTCATCCCCAAGGTTCCGCCAGACGTGTACATATCATGAGCACATTGTCCAGCAGCAACCTAAGCCTGTGTTTATCTGTTTGCGTGGGCAGAGCTTATCTGTCACCCCCCCGGAGCGACAGATGAAAAGCTCAGGGGTGCATTTCTCGAAACCATAGTTGCTAACTACGTTAGCTACTTTGTTGCTTGCTATACAATTTCCCATTGGCAACTACCGAAGTTGCTAACTGGCTAGCAACTATGCTTTCGAGAAACGCACCCCAGTTTTTTTTTTTAAACTTCTCTCAACATAGTACAGCTTTTTTTTTAAACTAGGCCCTTCATGACAATTATTTTGTGTGAGCTTTTGTGAGAGCTTTTTGTGGGTGTCATTAAAAAAAGGCATTTCCAGGCAATCTGAACACCTCCCAGACAGCACAGCCGCAGTGGCTGGGCACCACTGGTCATTTGTTTGAGTTGGCAGTGGCCTCTCTACCGCTTGCTAAACAGCACACCAACTGTGTCTGCACCATGCATGAACATGAGTCACTCACAGTGCTGCTCTTCCAGATAGCGTGTCTGTGCACACATCAGGCAGAACAGGGGAGCTTGACAGGAGTTGGCACTGTGGCAGAGGTGTTGCATGCTAATCTTTCTGAGTCTGAAGTGAAGGGTAGAGAGAGACATGCATGCAGCACAGTTGAGAGGCCCAAAGAAAGGGAAATGACAGATCCAGGAGAAGGAAGACATACAGTACAGCAAACTAGGCCCATGGACAGGACACTGGCAAGGCAAGGCAAGAGAAGAAGAAAACAGAGTAGTCAGGCACTCGACTTAGCACTCGACTCCCTCACCTGACCTCCTGGTGGTTCTCTCTTGATGAGCATTTCCTCCCCCACATAGCCACCTGGTGCTGTTGAAGCGGGCAGTCACTCTCTCTGACGGCCATTTGGTCTTGCTCTGTTGACTGGCCATTCCTTCACTCTGCCTCACAGCCCTCACTTGATGGTTATTCACTCTCTCAAAGGGCCAGCAAGTTGCCGCCACATGGCCAGTCACTCTCTCGCATGGCCACTTCGGCCTGCTTCGTTGACTGGGTATTCTTTCAGCCAGTCTTACAGTCCTCTCCAGCTGGGTGTTCACTCTCTCGCAGGGCCAGCATGTTGCTGCCACATGGGCAGACACTTTCTCGCAAGGCCACCTGGCTCTCCTCTCTTCAGCTCGGGCATTCACCTCCACAACTGCCCTCCCAGGAATTGGCTGATAGTCTTCATGTCCTCGCTCATCTGGTCTAATGTTTTTCTCAAGGTGAGAGCTCACCTGCTCCATTGTTGTCCACCTGTTCCTCTCCTGGTGTGCAGTCATTCTCTCCCTCGGCCACCTGGTTTTGTTCTCCATGGGCCGGTCTTTGGAGGTACCGGTACATGAAAAATGTCTAAGGATTCTATTCTGTGTGCTTCTAGTTTCATCCCGCTTTTGATTATAAGGACTCTCTGTTTTGTGGTCTTCTACATAAAATGAATCTATTTCCTCAACCGCTCTTCTCATTCTGCTTGGTTTGGGCCGGTCCTTAGAGGTGGATGAGAATCGCCTGAGGATCCTCTCCTGTGTGCTCCTGGTTTCTGCCAGGTCTTCTTCCTGGTCGTAATGACTGTCTGTTTGGAAATCCTGCACGGAAAATGAATCTGGCCCCCTCCTTCTCTCGATTTGGGCCTGACTTGGCCACCTGGTGGGTCTGAGCTGTTGCACGCTAACGTCGTCATCGTTTACCTTTCTTGTCCTGGTCAGGTGGCCAGAAACAACTTCACCCAGTCTCATGGTCCGCCCTTGCTGGGCATCCCCTCTATCACTTGGCCACCTTCTCCTCTCCATTTGGGCAGCAACTCTGTCACATGGCCATCTACTTCTCTCCTGTTGTGCATGTACTTCCACAACTGTCTTCCTAGGCCCGGTCCATTCCTGATGGTCGTTACCTTCTACGCTTGCCCACCTATCCATGTCCGATTCACCCTCCCTTCCTTCACCAGACCTCCTGCGCCTGTCAAGGTGTGCACTCACTCCCTCCAACGCCCCCCTCGTCCGGTCTCGATGGGTATTACTCACTCTCTCACATGGCCAGCAGGTTCTCAGCACTCGGTCGCTCACTCCTCCCTCACGTGACCTCACATCTCTGCGCATGAGGATGTTCGCTCCATCACGTAGTCTCATGATCCTGTCTGGGTGGGAATCTGTTCCCTCACTGGGCCTTCTAGATCTGTTTGGCTTTGGTCTGTCCTTGGAAGTCGACGAAAAGCGCCTAAGGATGCTCTCCTGTGTTCTTTGGATGTCATCCTGCTCCTCTTCATAATAAGGATGATCTGTTCTGAAATCTGCTGCAGAGTGTGCATTCAGTTCTTCAACTGGCCTCCTGGTTTTGTTTGGCTTGGGTCTGTCTTTTGAGGTGGACGAAAAGCGCCTAAGGATGCTGTCCTGTGTTCTTTTGGTGTCACCGAGATTCTCTTCATAATATGGACTATCTGCTCTGAAATCTTCTACACATTGCATATTTATTTCTTCGCCTGTCCTCCTGATTCTGTTTGGATTTGGCCTGTTCTTGGAGGTGGCTGAGAAGCGCCTTACAATTCTCTCTCGAGTCCTTTGCGTTTCATCCAGCTCCTCCTGATTATAAGGAATGTCTGCTGTGAAATCGTCTGCAGCAATTGAATCTAGCTCCTCAACTGTCCTCCTGGTTCTATGTGGGCTTGGCCCACCTTTGGACGTGGGTGAAAAGTGTCTGATGATTCTCTCCTGTGTTCTTTTGGTGCAATTCTGCTCCTGATTATAACAACTGTCTGTTTTGAAATCTTGTACAGAGAATGTATCCAGCTCCTCACCTGTCCTCCTGGTTCTATTTGGCTTGGGTCTATCCTTAGAGGTAGAAGAAAATCGTCTAAGGATTCTCTCCTGTGTGCTTTTGGTTTCACTCATCACCTCCTGATTACTGAAACTATCTTTTTTGCACTTTTCCTCAGGAAGAGAGTTCCCTTCATCACCTGCCCTCCTGGCCCTCCCAAGGCTGGCATGTACTTCCTCAGTTGGCCACTTGGACCTGTTCTGTTGCACACCAGCTCCCTTACCTTGCCCTCTGGTCCATTTCAGGGGAGAGGTCTCAGTTTCCCCTGATCTGACAGTCCTCACTTGTCTGTCATTTACTCCCTCAGTTGGGTCTCGCCTGGTCTTATCCACTTGCTCACACACCTCCTCATCAATTGATTTCTTGTTCCTGACTAATGGGGGCCTCATTCTTTCACCTGCCCTAAATGATCCAGCCTTCCTTGTCTCACCTGCATTCATAGCCCTGTCCTTGTTGGCAATGACTGTGTGACCTGTCCTAATGGGCTTGTCCTGTTGGGAATTAACTTCAGTTTTCATAGGTCTGTCATGGTGAGTGCTGACTTCCTCACCTGATTTCACAGGTCTCTCTAGGTGAACGGTAGTTCCTTCGCTTGGCCCCTTGGTTAGTATTGGTTTCGGCTTGACCTTGGAGCCGGGTGAAATGCGAGTAGTGATCTTCTCTTGTGTCCTCTGGGTTTCGGACAACTGCTCCTGTTGCCTGGGACTATCTGCTTTTTTGGCATTCTCTAAGGAAGGTGAACCCTTAATGGCATCTGATGAACCCTTGATTGGCAAGCTGGGAGGTGGCAAGCGATTGAGGTTGTCTGAGAGGCTTATGTTGTCATGGCTGGTCTTTGTTGTTGTACTTTGTGGGGCATTGATTGTAACCTTGGTTCCCAGTGTAGTAGGTTGAGACAGGTCACTTCCTGTGGAGAATGTCTCAGAGGATATGTCTGTGCCTGTGCCATAGTCTGACGTGTAGGCATCAGCATTACGGCTACACGGACTGAGAGAAGTCTTGCTGTTGAACGAGTCCTTCTGCTTCAGTGGGCTTTGCCCTGGCGGCACTTTGCCCTCCTGGCTACTAGACACCGCTGGAGAGGACTCTTGGTTTGACACCCCTGTGGAGGATTGAGAGGCCATCGAGGCCACAAGGGCAGCGGCCTCCTTGGCAGCAGCCTCCTTCTCAGCTGCCTCCATCTTCCACTGCCTCTCGTGCTCCTTCTCCTGCACCTTGTGGACAATGGTGCTGACCTGATCGGCTATCCCGCCGGTCACAGTGTACGTGGCGTCGCCAATGGCACAGGCCAGGTCATCCACCTTGTCCGTCAGTGACCCCATGATGTTGGAGATGGAGGTGACGGTGGGAAAGCTCTTGAAGAAAGCCATGACGCCACATAAGGCAGAGGAGCCTCAACTCTGCTCTGCCCGGCGTCAGAATGGCCTTGATCTCACGGATGGCGTGCAGTTGGCTTTCAAGAAATTCGCCCGAAACCAGTGGGGTATTTTTCTGATGGATTTCCCGTCACTGAATACATAGGTCTATTTGAAAAAGACAGGCATCTTAGAGTAAAATCACAATCACAATGTTTGGCAGAGTCAAGTTTTAAATAATAATTCAAACCAAGGAAGATGTGTTTTTCATGGAAAACTTCACATAGAAAAAATACACAGTCAACAAAACAAATCATTGAGTGTGTCTTATAAAATGATAAAAACCTGTATCTTATCAAATACGTATACGGTTGATTGGTAAAATACTTATACTGTATACTGGTAGTTCTCAATTGATACATTTTTAATAAAGAGCACTGCTTTCTGTATCTAATCATGACTACTTTTGGCCCTCTAAATCATTGAATGTATCTCATAAAAAGATCAAAAACCTGACCAAAACACAGTTCTAAATTGACATATTTTAATAAAGGACACGGTTCTATCTGATCACTACTTTTGGACATTACATGTCCTCTATTTAAACTCTACTCTCTCAAAATAAAGCTCTGATAGACCCAGTCCCGTCCATCCCCCTGCCAAGGGACAAGGGAGTCCCGCTGGACAGTGTCCAAAAAAGCACTGGGCCTCATCTACAAGCAGGCCGGAGCCAGGAAATTAATCACCGTGGGATTTCCTCAGAGTAAGAGACGACGAGGCCGAGTGGTCTGCTCTCAACCTGATCGGACATTACATGCACTCCCATCCTCACCTGTGGCTTGAGAGGTGCCAAAGAGCCAAAGACGGCCTTGCTCCAACTAGTGCTAGGTGCATAGTGCTGCGATGGCTGCTACAAGGGGAAGTTTGTGATTGCTTACTGTACTTTTGACCCAGTGTAAGCGATCATACAGTCTCTATTATAATCTTGTTGTTATGGTAATAATCTTAATAAATCTTAATCTGTTACATAGCCTCTTTGTGCAGATGGGCCCGGCGGCGGGCCTGATCACTCATTGCTGAAAACAGTCAACTACATCATAACAACATTGCTATGACATTAACAAAATACAGATTAAGATTTGGGCATTGCAATTTTGATGACAGTAAGGTTATAACATAGGCTCTGTGTAAGGGGGTTGAAACTCTCAGTAATGTCATAGCAATGTTTTTATAATCAAAAAATGAGAATGAATTCTCTGACTAAGGCACTCCAAATTAAAATGTCTTTATTAACCTGACAAGTCCTACATGGACATATTAAAAACAAGGCCCACGCGTAGCGGCATGAGTGCCTTCTTAAGGGCAGTGAATGTTTTTTATAGTGTGGCAGTGGCAATGTTTTTGTAATGTAGTTTTTTTTTTTCAGCAAACGGTGTGTCAGATCGCCGGCGTTTCCATCTGCATCAAAGAGCTACATTAACCTGATGTGTTTTGTCAACCTTGCACAACAAAGAGAGCAGACGTGTTCAGTTGGTCAGCAGACTGTGACGTTTGGCAAGCAAGGCCTTCCGAGAGATGGAGGACTTTATCTGTGCCATCACAGCCGCTTGAGCAGATTTACTATGGTACCTGCCGTACAGAGGGAAAAGCCAGTCCGTTTGACTTGATTGACTCCCCTACAGTGCCCAAACACGCATGCACGCACGCACGCACTCACTCACAGCTACACTGGCCTGGATTGTGGCCCACGCTCAACTAATGCTATGCAAATGTAGTGTAGACATTTGCGAAATGCTGAATT
Source organism: Engraulis encrasicolus (assembly GCF_034702125.1). Taxonomy (NCBI): domain Eukaryota; kingdom Metazoa; phylum Chordata; class Actinopteri; order Clupeiformes; family Engraulidae; genus Engraulis; species Engraulis encrasicolus. The sequence continues at coordinate 5,662,646 of NC_085875.1, read as the reverse complement.
ATACAAAAGATGCCAGCTGATGCTGATGTCCCTTGATGCCAACAAGACGTTATCATATTTATAGGATAAACTGCGCCAGTGATATGGTTATCACCATGACTTTCTATTCTGTTTTTTTTCTGGGTTATTGTGCAGCATTACAATGGGTGCACAATCAATAAAACATGTATCATATGCTACAACAGCGTGGGAAAATATTGACTGTGTCCCACATACAAACTGACAACTCTACATGAGTTTTTAATATGTTTAGAGGAATCCATAGACTTGCAAGGGTGAGATTTACAGGGCTTGGCTTTTTTCATGTCCTGATTTTGTGGTAATTGTTTTCCAACTCCCTTTGAAGTAGCACTAAATAACCAGAAAGTCTAAAATAACACGTGGTATTACCCAACCATCTTTTAGTTCATTTATAGAACAGCTTTACATCCCCTTTTGTGCTTAACCTACTTCTTGGGTCAGGCACAGGAGAACTCTACGGACATGGCATCACATTTTTAAAATAATGAATGACAGTGAGAGCGATGGGGAAGGAACATCAGATTACCTTGGGTCGGACTCAAACCCAGATCCCAAGATTCATAGTATGGCGCCTTAGCACGCTGTGGCATTGCATTTCTCAATATCAATACCGTATCACATCAATGCTGGATGATGCCAAAAACTGTATCTGATTAAGTTAGCATCCATGTAAGTCTTGTATGCTAATATTTAGCACATTTAGTATGTAGTATGCACCACTGAATGGAGCAATCTCACATGTGCACACAGAAGTGCAACACGATACGTCCCTCACAACTCACTATCGATTATATTGGCCAGACCCTGCTGTCTGACCACTTCAATCAATCACAGGGGTTCAGCACATTTCCATCAACTTCGGTTTTGTTATGGACGGATGTACTCTGCGTAAATGAGGCCGGACAGTACTTTTTAATTGTGTGCAGCCACTCTACAATGCATGTACTTTATATTCTGTGATGTCGATTAGACGGTTGCTGAGTCTGTCATGCTAGGTTGGAAACCAATTTGCTTTTTGGAGGGCTTGCACACAACGTACGTAGCTCTATTGACCTTGTTACAGTGCAAAACCTTTCATTAACTACATTACTAGGCCCTAAAAAAACAGATGAACAGATGAGGGCAGAGTGAGCAGGTGTCCTTACGTGTACTTTTTCTTTCAGAGGGGCACTAAATGGTAAACCTACTCTGAAGCATAAGCAAGCCTACTGCATGGCATAATTAACCAGGTGTGTATTGTGCTTGTCCTGTGTGTATGTGAGGATGCTGGGAACGTCTGGGATCGTGACGCGCGTATGTGTGTGCCTGTCCTTGGTCTTGCCAAAAGCCAGCCAAGGTAGCTAATGTGATACCCTTTAGAGAACGCTGATTACAGCTCGATTACATGCGGTCTGAGAAGCTGGCAGGCATTATGTGGCCTTATCCCATTCTGGGCCATCACAGACAACAAGTGTTCAGCCAGGCGTGAGCGGCTCTGATTTCAGTCAGCAGGCACACAGTCAAACTTTCAGTTAAGAACGGCACCGAACAACAAAGCTGCAAAATGGGGCAGACGTATTTTCAGTAGGCTGATCATAACTAACCTTATGGCGACTGCAACTGAGAGCTATTGTGGGGCGTAAGGAATCGTAGCAATGGAGCCTTTTTCGTGCGTTGTCAAACACCTTTGAACACTGAACATTTCAATGCATTCGAAGCAGGTACGATATTAGTTCCATCCACTGTTTTCTGCCTGGAACCAGTCGTAGTCATTCCTTGTTCCTATTATTTTACTTCAAAACTTCTCACATCAATATCAAAAAGCTAATTCCCAAAGTATAAGCAGGGGTCCAAAGAAGTAGAGACTGGGGTTGGTTGTCACACGGGTAGGTTGTCACAGTCGTCATATCTCAGCCACTATAGGGCGTAGATCAAAAGTTTTGACACAGATCTGTTCAGAATTGGGGTCTAAGGTCACCTACGTTGATAGTGGAGGTGAAAACAGCATCACTTTGAAGTGAGACAACTTAAAGTGTTTTTCACATGCAAGGTGCCTTTGACAATCCATATCTTTTTAAGAGAAAGGAGTCTTCTGGATCTAAGACTATCCAAATGGACCTGAGACATCAGTCAATAACTATGGACAGAAAGGGTGTCCTTACCATATACCAATGTAGCAGAAATTAGGCTTGAGTAAAAAGTGTGACAACCAACCCCGGTCTCCCCTAGTCTGAGGTTTTATTTATTTAGGGGCGAGGGAGTAACTGCTTATACCGGTACATAGGACCCAGGCAATTGTATTGCAAACACATAAATGATGATCACCTAATGGCAGCATGGACTGCTTACATTCTTCAACAAGCTTTCATGACATGACAAATCTAATGGCACACACCAGCAGGTTAATGGCACAAAGCACTTATACATGGCACACACAGCACGTTAGTGGCCTTATTACTCACCCTGTGATTCCTTGCTCTTCCTGTAGTCATCAAGGCACGGCACAGGCCCAGTGTTCTCCAGGGACAGCTTGTTGTTGAGGTACAGAAACAGCAGGATCATGAGAACAATGAACACTCCAATGGCCGTCAGGAACCCCAGACCCTCAGGAGACACTGCAAAGAGGTGGAGACAGAGAGATAAACAACATACAGTAAGAGCCTGGAGCTGGGGTTTAATTGTGTACTTACAGTGCCAGCATTGTAGCATTATAGCATTCATTTTGAAAATGAATTAAAAGGACACTGTGTGAGATGTTTTTGTTGTTTATTATTGTTGAATATAAGTATTCATTATGACTGGAAAAATTGCACTTTTCATACATGAAAAGGGGGATCTTCTCCATAGTCCGCCATTTTGAATTTCCAAAAATAGCCATTTTAGCTGCAAAAATGACTGTACTTGGACCATACTAGAAAATATTTGTTTATTACTTCGTAAACTTTCATGTAAAGATCAAATTTGGCAATAGGCAGCCCAGTTTCAATGAGCAGCATAGTTGCAATACCATTTTTGACAATTTCCTGCACAGTGTCCCTTTAAATCTTTTCCTATATTTCCAAAGTAATTGCATATAGTAATAATATGCGCCACTTTGTCATTGTTACATTACGTTCAGCTGACGCAACACGCACGTTGGCAAGCTTTTTGTTTGAGTGCCAGCTGGGTTTTCGTAATCTGTGATTAAGTTAATGTGCCATATTTCAGCGACAACTGAAATCAGCACAAAAGACTCGCCGTGTAGTAGACACGTGTCCCTTGTGTTGACAGAACCAGTCCGTGATTAATGCCGTCTCACACATGAGGTGTTCTAGAACACTGCCTGACATTTACAATTAGTCAAACTGTCACATCACGCGAATGGCAGAGCAAGGCATAGACTGCGGTCTTGACACGAAGTGTCAGGGTGTCACTCGCCCCCCTTTGTCACAAATATGAGGTCATGCCATCATGCGGATGAATGAGAAGTTGAAAGTCCTGGTGGCAGACAGTATGAAAGCAGGACGTCATCCTGCAAGGCAGATAGCATGCTAATAAAGGTCAACTCTCTTTTTGCGGATTATGCAGCCTTTCAAGCGAGGCCCTAATGCCATCAAATGAGTTAGCTATGAAAGGAGAGGTGTCGTGTCTGCATACTGAACAGATTTAGAAAATCATTTGTTATCACATATTTATGAAGTGGTGCGGATTTATTCATTCATCCTCATATAAGGTAGGCACTGCTCAAAGCACTTGCTCCAGTCGCAATCCCGAGCATGACTCAAAGAGATGGCGCGCTCGGCTTTGGTTCAAAACACAAACGCAATTTCGATTTAGATAACCTAGTCAGGCAGGGCAGCACGTTTCACTGGAGATTGGAATGAACAAACAGTCACTGCTGTCAGTCAAGAGCAGCGTTCGAGAGCTGCAGCTGCATAATGAAAAAATGGTAAAAGTAAAGTAAAATTGCCTCATTTTTTCATAACCCGGCTGTGGTGAGTTTTTCAGTAATCCAGTTCAGTACAAGTGGCTTCCAACTTCCAAAACTGGCTGAGAAGGTGATGATAAATATCTGATGCAAATGCATTCAAAGTGTCCAACCAGCCTCAGCATTAAAACATACTAAATGTGTATGCCATTTATTATTTCACAGTTTTGCATTATCATTTTTGTGATTTTCATGATTTAATCTTTCTCATCTTCCACCCACTAGCCCCATAATATGCTATAGTATAGATAACACAGCAGAACAATAGGTTTCTCTCACTCTCCTTGTCTCCCTATCTCTTTCCACAGGGAAACAATGAGAGAGAGAGACAGAGAGAGAGTGAGAGAGATGGAGAGTGTGTGAGAGAGAGAGAGAGAGAGAGAGAGAGAGAGAGAGAGAGAGAGAGAGAGAGAGAGAGAGAGAGAGAGAGAGAGAGAGAGAGAGAGAGAAGGGATATGAAGGCAAGCCAGTGGGTAAGCAACCGGAGCAGGAAGAGGGGGGTTAATAGGGGGAAGATGGAAAGGTCGACCCTCAAGAACGGATGGAAACGGTTGCCATGGAAGCTGTCTGCGCAGCACTCCGTCGACGTTGAGTTGCAGCAGGTGTCTCTGATTAGCGACTGGGCACCCACGGCTGTGCCAGCGAGTCATTTGAGTTGAGCTGGGGAAGATGTCGGTCTCTGACCTGGGAGAAGGGCTGCCTGATGGGACCAAGTAAACACCAGGGCATTTTTGTCTTAAACTGGGCCTTCACATACCAGCCCTTCACTTTCGCACTGTATCCTACAACATCTACTTCTGTAACGCTTTCGCACTGTGTCGCTTTCGTACTCTTCTACTTGTGTATGGCTTTCGCACTGTATCCTACTTCTCTCAGTCAGTCCAGTGTCTAAGATGGACCAATGAAACCGTGAGCCAGTTCCTAAGAAGAAAAAAAAGACACAGACAACAGTCTCGGCTCCTGAGCGCTGTCGGCCCTGCGGGAAAATGCCCTGTATGCCAGATTACCAGTACTGCCTGCTGAGGAGGATGTTTGGCTGACTCATTGTGCGCTTTGCATGATTCCTCACAACTGTGCCCTCATTTCCAACCATGCCAAATTGAAAGATTTTGGAAAATAAGAAATTGCACAGATGCAAGACCCGTCAAAAGTGTGTATTAAGCATTCATAAATAGCAGCTGGCATTTTAGTCAAAGCACTCACAAGTCCTTCACAAGCCAAGTTTTTTTCTACTGCCGTCACATTCGAGTCTTTTTTCTCAATAGGCACTGAATGGGCGACTCCGTCTTGGCTTTACTTGTCTCAAGTCCCAAGTCTCATGTGTCGGGCCAGTCTGATAGCCATCCTTGCAGACTTCCAGACTAGAGGGCACATCACATGCGTATCTTGATTGGTCACTTGTCGACAGTTCCTGTTGTTTTGTGCCAACGATTCGGGCCAGGATTCACCCGATCTTGCAACGAGACATCAAGTCAGAGTCCAGTCCTTTCATTGACCTCTGCACAGGCTAAGTGTCAAGAGGCCTGATTTCAGCCACAATATACGGTTTCCTCACCGCTAAAAACACTGCACGATTCAAAGTGTCCCCCGGGGTAAAATGGCACAGGAAACCATTACAGTGCATAGCTAAGAAGAAATAAAACTATTAATTTAATGACCAAACTGAAAGTAAAAATCAGACTTAATCGAATGTCAATCAATCCGTTTAAATGTCATCATCATTAATGCTTAAGATTACCCTAATGTTAATGAATTTCCATAGCCTAGTAAACTAGCCCGCGTGAGATTTGTTTTTTAATCTTTGGATGCAAAGCGGACGGGGTTTTGAGGGAGTGGCGACAAAGCGTTGGCCAATAGTAGGCACAGACACGGTTTGAAAAAGAACGGGTTGTTTCCATCAACAATCTTCCGATGTCCGATTGATCGGGGCTTGAATTGAATATTCACATTTAATCTCACATTTAGTCTGTCTTGCTTTCTGTGAAGCAACATTTGAAAACAACAGTGTAGCCTTTGCAAAGGCTCTTTACATCCCCCTCGGGTGGATCCTTTCATCATGGTAGTGTTAATGCTACCTTTCATCTTCTAATGAGCCCACTACAGCACACTGCAGAGCCTAATGGCCGTCAGTGGTCATATTAGTTTGTGTTTAGGCAATAACACTAAAGGTTAGTTTGTGTTTAGGCAATAGCACTAAAAGCAACACCACTGTGAGGCAATTACTGTATGTTCTTGCCCAACAACATTGATTGTTTCCCTGTTTCTCAGTACTTTTAGTGAAATGGGACATTCCTGCTAATCAGGACTCATGCACTGCCAACTTGAGAACAGATGAAATTATTTTGTGAGTTTGTTTCACCATTTGTTTCAAAAGGATTCCTCTATTATGCAAGAGTCATTTGGTAAAATGTTTCTGAAAGTTAATTGTTTGGATGAACACGGGAGGGTCTTCAGAAGACTTTTGCTGCTGAAGTGCCACAGACTTAAAATGAAATCACTTCAAACAAATGTTTCTAATGTATCTATTTTGAAGTAAAGGAGTTCATTTTAAGGATCAAAATTGAAGTTAATTTGATGAATCGTCCTTGGAGCTGAGAGAGGAGAATTGTATAGTAGGAAAGAACACAATCTATCAAAACAGCCAATCACTCTGTATCTTAGATCGCACTGACAAGGTTTAAATTATTCAGTTAAGAGGTGCAACAGAATCCTGTCCCTAAGTCCCCTCTTAGTGTTTGCGTAGGTCTGCAGTGTGTGTGTGTGTGTGTGTGTGTGTGTGTGTGTGTGTGTGTGTGTGTGTGTGTGTGTGTGTGTGTGTGTGTGTGTGTGTGTGTGTGTGTGTGTGTGTGTGTGTGCGTGTGTCAGATAGGGACAGAAAGCGCGCGTGCGAGAGAGAGAGAGAGAGAGAGAGAGAGAGAGAGAGAGGAAGAGAGGTGGGGGTGGTGGTGGAGCAAGAGAGTCTCATTGTTTGGGTGTCTGTGTGTGTGGTTTCATTCATTCTTGTTGGGCTGCACAGTGATGAGACATGCTGCTCATCTCCTCCTCTCACACGCCTGGAGTGATGGAGCAGAGTCTCCTTTCTCTCCCCTCTCCTCAGCTCTGTGTGTGTCTAAACTTGTGCCAGGGTCTGGTAATTAAAGCGGCCGTTCCCATCTGGCCGAGCGGCTGACCGTGTGTGCATGTGTGTGTGTGTGCATGTGTGTGCATGTGTGTGTGTGTGCATGTGTGTAAGTGTGTGTGTGTGTGCATGTGTGTAAGTGTGTGTGTGTGTGTGTGTGTGTGTGTGTGTGTGTGTGTGTGTGTGTGTGTGTGTGTGTGTGTGTGTGTGTGTGTGTGTGTGTGTGTGTGTGTGTGTGTGGTTAGAGCAGGCAGCTCCTGTTCCAGGGAACATTAAAGGTGATTACACTGCCGGCATGGATCCTTCCCAGTCAGGATATATAACCCACACACGCACGCACGCACGCAGGCAGGCACGCACGCACGCACGCACGCACGCACGCACGCACGCACGCACGCACGCACACAAATGCTTCACACACTCGTTCCTTCCCTTATAAAACTTAAATTCCTTTGCCTGTATAAAAAGTTGACTAATTTTGGTGTCAAAGTGGAGAGTTTTAAAGCAGTGAGACCTCCAAAGCCTACTTAATGCAACACAGTCTTTGTCTTTGGTCTTCGCTACAGGTTTCAAAATGACAGCCGGTGTCTTATTCAAACTGCAGAGAAACAGTCCGCTCATTCAAGTGTGCGTTAGACTATGGAGGGAGGCAAAGAGCATTTGAAGAGATCTTTTCCAAAATGAGATATATCCATTTTATAGAATGTTGGGGAAATTGACATTTTTGTATTGGATATTCCATTGAATTGCATTGCAAAATTCATTTTTATAGAGGCTTAAAAGTATGTTCTCAAAACATTTGAATCGCAAGAATTCACACATAGATGACCTTCTTAACAGTCAATTCCAATATTAAAATACAAACAGTCAAAAATGGTGGATATAGCGTTTTGGAAAAGAGCTCTACACTTGTTTGTTTCTTTCACCCTGTTAGAGTCTAGACCTGACATAGGTCTGCTCACTGTTTTCTTTATTGTTTAGCAAGCATGTATACTACTTGACACGTTAATTTCCGTCGGGATCAATAAATTATACTCTACTACTCTACTCTACTCTAAGTTGTTGAGGTAGGCTTATAGCATGGTGACAACGACAGTGCTTCGCTTCACCTACTGTATTACGTGCAAAAGCAGTTTGGCCGCAAACTGTTGGTTCCATATGAACCGAGCCCAGACTATACATTTCATGTCACAGTCCTGTCAGGCTACCCTGATGATAGATGGTCAGACGCGGAGATGGGGTGTGAAATGCACAGCCATGCATCCAGGGCCGCTGACAACTTTTGCTGGACCCGGGACAAAGTCATTTGAAAGGGCCCCCTATATCCAATACATACAATGTAATGGGCGCCCAATTCTGGGCACCCTATCTCCCTGGGCCCGGGACAACATACCCCTTTGTCCCCCTCTGTCGGTGGCCCTGCATGCATCTGTGTCTGGGCACCCTGCGAGACAGCCATGTGATGGGGGCATGGTGCTAAGCTACCACATTATGACCCCTGTGAATGATAACCATCAACGGCGGCACACACACAAGGCCTCCAGGCCAGCACATCATCGCTGTCACAGCTGTCAGTGACGGATTGACACACACACGTACACAAGTAAGCACGCACGCACATAAGCACGCGCGCACGCATGCACGTAAGCACGCACGCACATAAGCACGCACACACACACACACACACACACACACACACACACACACACACACACACACACACACACACACACACACACACACACATACACACACACACACATATACACACACACACACAAACAAATAAACAGGCTCAGTGTGTATGACAGAGTGAGAGAGCGAAAGACAGACAGATAAATAGACAGACAGACAGATCGAGAGAGAAAGAGAAAGAGATAGAGTTGGAAAAGATACGGATTCACACAATGCAAGGCAATTATACATTCATTCACTGAACTGAAGTGTACAGATACAGTATCTGATAGATCAGCAGTTCACTGTAGTAGCTCTTCATATGAATGTTTGCAGGAAACCTGCATTCAAGTGGCAGCAGATGTCTGAGGGTGGGTGCATTTGTAGATCAGGAGAGAAAACTAGATATGTCTGAAATGCTCTCTCATGATTTTATCTAACAGACATCTCTACAGGTATACCTCTACTCTGCAGCTTATCGCTTACAATGGCTGGTCTGGAAAATCACCCTTGTGTCTGACAGATTGTGAAATATAAAGGATGGATGCGTAATTCATTTCTGAGCAGCATATCTGTGAAGCATCAGCACAATGGTGAAACGCTAAACTCTTCACGAAGACCTGACATAAGGGGTTTTTACTTAATTTTCAAAATACACAGCAGGTCATGTCTTCTCCAACTCTTGTGTCCTTAAAACAACAATTGGAGCCAATTGTGCCTCTTCAGTTCACAGTGATGACTGAAGAAAAACTTTTTTTACAGGGATTCAAAGAAGTGTCAGGACAGTAGTTCTTTGAAGGACGATTTGATAATGCAGAGATAGCATAGGCAGTTATGATCTGAGGCTATGAAAAATCATTTACTGCATGGTTTGAAAATACATAATATAAAGGGTCTACACAGAATTTAAGAAAATGTAAAGCACCTTAAATACCCAAATTTAAAAAGAGTGTACTGTGAGGAAGAGTTGCTGATTAACTGTATATAAACAAAAACAACAACAAACAAAATAAACCAGTTTCCAACCAACGGACCAATGGGCCATCAGACCAACCAACGCAACTGCTTTTAGAACTAGGCTACAGCATGCGACTTTAAAACATGGAATGTGTCTGGTAACTTAGTTCCTATTCCAATTTTATCAAAAATAAAATAGGGGAAACCAGAGCCATCTAATAACAGAGTTACGCCACTCCCATAGACCTCTATGGACCAATCTTTCCACAGCAATGGCGGCTCTCATGGAGCCTCGCGGAGCGTTAACATGGAAATCCCCATTGACTTTAGTTCTATTAGAAGTTACTTAGTTCTAGGAGGTGGCCGTAGAACACAGAAAATGTGGTAAAGGTAATGTAATTTGTTTGTACTTAATCTTTGTTTGATATGTGATGGTTCTGTGTTAGTTTCCAACGAACAGAAGTTTACTTTTAAGAAACATTTTAATCTACGCGAATCACATCACCAACCGACTTCCTGGTCCCCGGTTTGCTCAACTCTTAGTAGACGGCTCTGGGGAAACCAATTGGCACATCATATCATCAGTACGTATCGTACCGTCGTATCGTGTTTATTAAGCAGGATAAGGAAGAAACATCTGCACTCACTTATATTACCAACATGTCCAAAAAGCAAAGTAGGATCTCATCAGTGCATGGATGCTACTCAATGGATAAATCAATTAAGAGAACAACAGGACTCCTCCTGCATCCACTCACTGACAGGAAATGTCCCCCAGAACAACACGGCAAATAAAGACAAACTGTGTCATTACCAATCGGAGGTAATCCAGATTCATTTAATTAATGCGAGAAGCCAAAGGGACCAGTTCAATACCTTTCCTCTTCCTTGAATAGGGCCTTTGGCATTCTACAATGACACTACATCTATGGATATGGATGTATGAATTTCTATACTACGGATGGCAGCACAGTAAGGCATAGCACAGAGTTTTAAAAGTCACATCTTTTGTTTTTAAATACTTCAACATTTCTGTCCTTGCTGGAGATATTTATAGCAGAGACCGACGTGATGTACCGTGGCGTGGCATAGCAATATTGTGTCTCCTCCATTTCCTCAGAGGCCATCTAATGATCGGTGACATTTAAAGGGCTACCCACAATTGTGGTGGGGAAGACGTGGCTAACCACCTGAGAGGACAGAGACTGTGTGTGTGTGTGTGTGTGTGTGTGTGCGTGCGTGCGTGCGTGCGTGCGTGCGTGCGTGCGTGCGTGCGTGCGTGAGTGAGTGAGTGAGTGAGTGAGTGAGTGAGTGAGTGAGTGAGTGAGAGAGTGAGTGAGTGAGAGAGAGCACATCTTAAAACAGCTGCATCTCTCATCTTCTTAATGAATCAGTTGTTGCTCAGGGTGCTTCACGACACAAGCTTGAAAAAGTAAAAACTCTGGAACTTTCACAGATGTTTTAACTCCCTTAGAAACATGAAAAACAGATTGTAACCGCCATGGCTGGTTGTTAAGGGTTTAGCGGTTCAGAATATGGAATATCACTCTCTCTTTTCATTCTGTTACACTGACACGGACACTCATACATACTATGCACAATTATGAGCACCAATTGACAAGCCCATACTTGCAAACACACAACACACACACACACATACACACACACACACAGAAACATACGCTAAGACATACATTATCACTCTCTCTCTCAGTCTCTTGGTCTTATACATTCTCTCTCTCTCTCTCTCTATCGTTTTCTCTCTCTCTATCGCTTTCTCTCTCTCTTTTTCTCTCTCTCTCTCTCTCTCTCTCTGTCTTTCGCAGACACACACACACACACACACACACACACACACACACACACACACACACACACACACACACACACACACACACACACACACACACACACAGCGAAACGCACAACCCGTGGTAGTAGAGGTGTGACACTGATCCTGATAATAAGAGCCACTGTTTACATTCTAATCTCATCTGGGTGCGACGGGAAGGTCAGGTCAGCCGCAGTCTATTTAGAGGACTAAGCCCCTGACAATAAGAACACTCAGGAACACTATGGACCTACACTACACTATGCTCTGCAGCACCATGGAGCACAGAGTGGAGTGCAAGTCCTATTTTAGTGATGCTATGCAGCAGTGTTGTGAAAAATAGCAGCGCTTAGAAGTAGCTTTTGGGGTCATAATGTAGCCATAGCAAAGATACATGTTCAATATGGTAACTTCTCCTCAGAGAGAGAGAATGAGAGAGAGAATGAGAGAGAGAGAGAGAGAGAGAGAGAGAGAGAGAGAGAGAGAGAGAGAGAGAGAGAGAGAGAGAGAGAGAGAGAGAGAGAGAGAGAGAGAGAGAGAGAGAGATGTGTACAGTATTTAAAAACAATCACTAACAATTCGTCCATTAAAAATTCTACAGTCACTGCCAAAATATCAATTTCCTGTTGCATACTATGTAAACATGATATGTACTGTATTTAGTTTTAAAATCTTGAGCGTTGTCTCTGAAGACTTAGGTAGCCTAAGTCAGTGAGTACGGTAGCTTTCTCAACAGTAACACGAACAAATGCTAAGTATTATCTAATGCCACCAACCAGTACAGACTACTGTGCAGTATTATGCAGTTCACGCTGCTGCTAGTAACACCAGCAAGTCATGGCAACTGGATACCTAGTTATAGCTGTGAGTCATTTCAGGGAATTTTATCCCCTTCATGAGTTACTGTATATATTATATGCGTGTAAAAAACAAAGATTAACGGATCTCTCTGACTGATGAATCACTGGCCGTAAAACCTGACGCCTGGGCTACAGCGGTGTCCAGGAGCGAGAAGTGGGTCGGTGCAGCATAAGTTATGAAGTATGAGGACTTGGAGTGCTAAAAACCTGTGCAGTGTTTCAGACGTAGAGATGAGCTCTATTCCACAACTTAAGGGCTTGCGGTCACTGAAAATACCACAATGGAATGAGTGTCCAGTTAACGGAGCTGCCACCGGGCAGTGTGGGTTTCGCATGTAATTAAACTTTCATGTCTGTAATGGACCTCGTATTAAGGCCAGTTTGGCCCAAGTCACATCCAGGGCATGGGTAGGCTAGCTAGGCAGGCACTTCCCCTACCCCACCCCACCACCTCACCTCACCCTCCGTGACGGGCTGTTTGTTATGTCTACACTACAGACACAAGACCAGACACAGACAGGACACTGCAGTTTGTCTTTGATCTCACAGGCAACACCTGGATCATACATCAAAAACAAACAAGCAAACAGGCGAGCAGATAAACACAAACAAACAAACAAAAAAAGCCAAACAAACAAGCCCCAAATCATAATATCACAGGGCCTCTCCTCCTCTGCTTGGCGGCTATTTTGGGACAATGTAATTGATTTACTCATGGGCATTTGCAGAGAGAGGTTGTGATCAATGCCTCTGTAATGTATTCCTGCTGTGCCATCTGTTAGGTCGTCCCCTCTCTCTCTCTCGCCCACTCCATTCCTCACTCTCGTTTACACTTAAGTCCTTTGCAAAATAATGTCTCTTTCTCTGTCCCTTTCGTATTTCATGTTGTTAGTGAAGCAGCTGTGATGAGAAATAATAAATTCATCGTATAATGGATTTTTAAAAAGCTTATCACTGAGAAGTGTGACATGAGTGAAGTCATAATCGTGTGAACAGAGAGGCTGGCCCAGACAAGAGTCTGGCTTTTCTGGACCCAGACCCACATACCCACTGATCTCTGAACCCACCATTTTATTTTTAGTGAAGTGGGACACTTTTAATTAAAGTGCAGCCATGTACTCCTGTCTGAGACAGAAGCCAGAGGCCCACAGGTACTCATAATGCAGTGGTGTACAAGACTTTGCCGATGGGACCCTTTTGGACCTACAAATATCTTCGCGAACGGGAACCACAGTCATAATGTTAGCTTTCACCTTCTTCAACTAGACTGACTAGGATCACTATTCAGAGCTTGACAAACATCATTGGGATCCATGATGATAGCCCCTCTGTACAGATATTCATACACATTCAACAATATCATTTGTCAACCGGTGTCCTTGTGTCATCATCAATAACAACAAAAGCGCAATGGTGCAGATTGGAGATATAATGACAGTGGATACACTCAATTGACCAAACATTGACTTTGTAAAGATTAATGATCCTTCCCCGTCAGACAGCAGCATCCTTAACAAGCCAAATATCTCAACATGGAGCGAAAAACAAAAGAATATCATACATCAAAGCTTTCAGTGTAGGCTGGACATTATTGACCCGACAAAAAGGGCTTCACTACACCCTCCATCATTCCTGGCAGGGCTTTGTTGTCCAGACTAAGGGGAGAACAGCGGGCTGACGCAGGTGAAAGTGTGCAGGCAGCTGAGGTGGCCACACTGTGGCTTGGACACAAGAAACTCAACAGGCATCTCAACATGAAGACAGAGTCACAGCATTACTGTTGCTATCTGCACTTTTGTTGAGTCTTCACACACAGTTTCACATGCATCTGTCTGCACATTCATATCATTAGAGACAGAACCTTTTGTTGTGTTTTCCACACAACGTCTGTAAAAAATGTATTACGACACAAATGATGAAGTCCATAAATATCTGGGAAGCCTTGTTCGAAAGACATGGAGCCGTGATTTCAGTGCACCATTACAGTGACTGACACAAACGACCCCAATGAAGCTCCTTTATTGTGGCGCTACTGAACTGCATCAAATGCCCTCCTGTCTTTCCTGTCCAAACTCTCAAATCAAATTTTGAACCGTATCAAAGATATTCTACTTTTCTTCTATTCTCCTTGACTGCATCTTGCATGAATTGGGCTATATGAATACAGAATGCTCTCATGTTTTTGTCACCAAATTATCCAATCACCATGAACTGCATATCACATGATTTGTGCTACTGTATACCGTATAGTGGTGTCAACAATGATCGATTCGGCGATCCGAATCGATGCGGGGCATGTACGATCTAGAATCGATCCGCAAGTTCCAGAATCGATACGGCAATTTTTTTAAGTTTCAATTACTTCCATGGATATTTCGGGAGCAAATGAATGTTAAATTAAATAAAAGCACTTCAAAGCATTGCAAGACTGATATAGACTGATACAGATAACAGCCAATAAATTGTTGCTCAGTATCTGACTACTTGCATTGCCACATCATGACTGATTAAACATTTGCTTTGCTTTCAGTAGAAATGTAATGCATTGCAATGCATTGTAGAATTGAATCGGATCGGATCGGATCGCATAGAATCGAATCGAACCGAATCGCTACCTCCCGAATCGTGACCGAATCGGATCGTGAGGGCAGTGCAGATCCACACCACTAATACCGTACAAATGCAGTTCATCACTATTCATCATTATCATATTTATTAGTATTATATTGCAGCCCGTTAGGAGACTTTAATCACCTCTTCATCTGTGTCCCCTAATGGCCACTCATTAAGCCCCAAGCAAATTATATTTTGGAAGCCTGCAATTGCTCAGCCTGAGGTGCTCCAAGGGCTCCTGGGCAGAGCAAGGCAACCCTTTAAGGCCCATTCATACCCTACGTTTGGTTTATTATGTGCATTTCTGTTAACACGTTCCAACCATCATCTTCATTTTCAACCACTGTCCATCTTTGACATGTGGCAGCTTTCCCCCCACTTGTTTTCAATCTGTTACAAACGTTAATGAATTTCCTTGATTTTGTGTAAAAATGTAGGATGTTACAAACGTTAATGAATTTCCTTGATTTTGTGTAAAAATGTAGGAATCAACACTACAACCATATCTGTAACCATCTCATACCGTATGCAGAGTATGTATGGGCCTTTAATGCACAGCACCCTTTGAATCCAGGTCATCACGCTCACTCCAGCTTACCCAGCCTTGGCCTGAGCGCAATCTGGGACACAGAGGGTCACCAGAGGAGTGAAAAACAGCTGTGCTGTGCTCCATACCCAACACAGGGACAACTTCTAAGCAGGCCAGGTATAGAGGAAGAATAAGGCCTGGGAAAGTGAAGACATCATCCTGCCCGAGGGAACTTAAGGATGCATGTCTGTGGAATATGACTTAGAAGCACCCACCTAGCATGTAATAGTTCCAGCACTGTGGGCAAAGTTAACTTTTTGCTTTCGAAAAATTGTGATTATTAGGCAGACTCACTGAAAACCCATTGAGACTACTTTAAAATCTTTAATGTTTTGAAACTCATAGAAGAAGCATAACACTTCTACAGTTACGGTCAAGGTTTTAATGTGAAAGCTGACGTTTCGGTCAGTCAGACCTTCATCAGCTTTCACATTAAAACCTTGACCGTAATTGTAGCAGTGTTGCGCTTCTTTAATTTTCAAGTGATTTCCATTGAGATGGCTGCATCTGCATACAAAGATTCAAGGTGTGCAGGCCACCTCCTCCATTCTACTTAAAATCTTTAATGTTTAAAGTGAATTCATCATTTAAAATACAGGACACATCTGTTCTTAAAATGTATAGAAATACATAGTCAGCAGCATACATACTGTGCTATGAAGTGGATTACTATGGTTCATCAAAGCACTTGTGCAAACGTATAAAATCCTTTGTGTGATTGCCTCATGTAGCTCCTCTCTCATCTAGGCTTGCTTTGGTTGGCATGGTAACATGCACATCAAAAAGCCTCTGACCATTTCCAAATTGCACGCCAGCGCAAACTCCCACGCGGATGCGCTGCATAAGCCCTCTTAGGGTCCCACGCTTCCCACCGCCAACCCTACAAAACTCTCATTGCAAAGCCACTCTAAACACAAAAAAACACAGCACAATCTGTGCGGTGGGGGGTGAACGTCAGTCCTCGATCACAACCCACTGCTGAGCAGTGGAACACACAACATCACAGAACACGGAACCCAGAACACACTAATGGATGGACACAGCTCATTGACAGCTTCCACCTCTGGCAGTTTGCTGAGTTAAAAAGTGACTCATTTCCTGCAAAGAGCGTTAAAAGCAGCAGACAACCTGAACATTATGACAATGTGGGATTTAATTGACGTGATTAGCAGTCACGAGTAAGTGGTAGGCCTACATAAAAGCCAAACGCCCCCATTAGTCTGAGATCATGTTAAAGCTGCTTTTGTTAACTCAGACACAACAAGGGCAAGAAAAAATAACGAAACCTATGGACACTGGAGTTGAGGACTATTAGAATAGACTAAGAATTACATATTCTTAATTGATGATGCATTATAAATTTTGCAAACTGATGATGAGGATATCCCACTACCAGGAAACCCACATTTACAAATCCAACTTATTTTAGGGTGTTACTATTTGGTTATGAAGACCTTACACAATGCTCTGTTGGTATCTAATCATATTCTTAAAAAAACAAAGAATGTCATTATAAGTTATTATGACAGCCATCAGGGCGTATCATGTTATCACAAAAAATGGGGGCAGCTAGTGAGTGCAATTAGCGTGACACCATTTCCAGCGCTGAAAATGTCAACAGCAACAAATGGGACTCATTGCTAGTGTTGCCCGCCAGAGAAGGGATGTGCGGGTGGAGAGAGGGTGGCGATGCTACAGTAGTAGACAACACATCCTGCTATTCCCTGTCACTGGATGTATCTTCTCAGCTTAGGGTCAAGGCCTGTCTGACACTGGGTTTAAAAGAGC
This sequence comes from Engraulis encrasicolus, assembly GCF_034702125.1. Lineage (NCBI taxonomy): Eukaryota > Metazoa > Chordata > Actinopteri > Clupeiformes > Engraulidae > Engraulis > Engraulis encrasicolus. The sequence continues at coordinate 5,645,249 of NC_085875.1, read as the reverse complement.
TTCTGGAAGAGCAAGGCAATGATCTGTCACTCTCCGCTTAGCTAATCAGCTCATGGCAACGACTTAGATCTGTGTGTGTGTGTGTGTGTGTGTGTGTGTGTGTGTGTGTGTGTGTGTGTGTGTGTGTGTGTGTGTGTGTGTGTGTGTGCGTGCGTGCGTGTGTTCGTGCGCGCGCGCGTGTTTAAAAAGGAAGAGGGGCAATTGAAGCAAGGGAGGAGCACAACAGTACACTGTAGGCCATTCTCCACTCCAACTCCCATTGTCATTGTGACACAGCACTCCACAGCACACAAGTGAACACTGCACACTGCACACAACGAAATTGCATTCATGCCTCACCCGTGCAAGGGGGCAGCCCTCAGAGGCGCCCCATGGGGAGCAGTGCGGTGGGACGGTACCATGCTCAGGGTACCTCAGTCATGGAGGAGGATGAGGGAGAGCACTGGTTGATTACTCCCCCCACCAACCTGGCCGGTCGGGAGTCGAACCGGCAACCTCTGGGATGCAAGTCTGACGCCCTAACCGCTCACCCATGACTACCCATAATTCATCATTCATCATTCATCATCACTTGCGTGCAGTACAGCATATGCAGCGTACTGCTCCTGGAGGTTAGGGCACCAAGGGCTTCGTTTTGCTCTGCTTGTTTTCTCTTGCCAGATTTGGCTCGCGGGGAGAAATTAGCGCAGACTGTGTCCACACAAGACTCAAGGTCTTAGCAAAAAAGAAAAAGCAGGTCTGGGGTGCATTTCTCAAAAGAGAAGTTGTTAGCCTGTTAGCAACTTCGGTAGTTGCCAATGGGAAAATGCATTGAAAATAACAAAGTAGCTAATGTAACTTTAGTTTCAAGAAATGCACCCCTGAAACAATAAACTTCCATCCCTTGGGAATAAACTCCTTTCTCAGATGTGGTGTGGTGTTTTAAAAAGATTTGTGCTTTAAGTAAGGGTTAACGTTCGGCGAGAAGGTCGCTACCGTGGAATAGCAGCACGACAGAGAGAATCTTTAGACCCCGACGCGGAGCGGAGGGGTCTTGTTCTCTCTGAAGTGCTGCTATTCCACAAAGCGACCGACTCGCCGAAAGTTAACCCGCTTATTATATGGATATACTTAAATGATTCACACATGGCGGGGACATTTCTTTAGACCTACCGGTATTTAATGTTAAGATTGTTGCTGCGCAAAACAAAACAGTGCCGTTGTGGAACACCGCTAGGCAACAGCTGGGTAGCCAGGACAACAGGTGTTGTCTATCACAGCAGCTGATTAGAGTGACAAAAGACCGGACCCCCTGCGGAGTGATATGAAACATTCGCTTTAGCCACTGACTTGTATACAAGCCAGTGGCTTTAGCAGTGAACGTCTTGTTGCCATTGACAGCGGTAGCCAGGACAACGCTGTCTATCACAGCAGCTGATTAGAGTCTTGTTGAAAAGTCGCTTTAGCAGTGTAAAGTCTTGTTGCCATTGACAGCGGTCTGTTATAGACCAACCCGTCCGTTATGTAAGGGTTAACGTTCGGCGAGAAGGTCGCTACCGTGGAATAGCAGCACGACAGAGAGAATCTTTAGACCCCGACGCGGAGCGGAGGGGTCTTGTTCTCTCTGAAGTGCTGCTATTCCACAAAGCGACCGACTCGCCGAAAGTTAACCCGCTTATTATATGGATATACTTAAATGATTCACACATGGCGGGGGCATTTCTTTAGGCCTATTTAATGTTAAGATTGTTGCTGCGCAAAACAAAACAGTGACGTTGTGGAACACCGCTAGGCAACAGCTAGGTAGCCAGGACAACAGGTGTTGTCTATCACAGCAGCTGATTAGAGTCTTGTTGAAAAGTCGCTTTAGCAGTGAAAAGTCGTGTTGCCATTGACAGCGGTCTGTTATAGACCAACCCGTCCGTTATCGAAAAATAACAGACGTGCGAACGTTGGGGAGCCCCGTTGAAATGAATGGAGCATTCGACCTATGACGTCACAACTATATAATAACGAAAAATAACAGACGTCCGAACCTTGGGGAGCCCCGTTGAAATGAATGGAGCATTCGACAGATGACGTCACAACCATATAATAAAAGAAGTTTGACAAAGCTATTTTTTTAACCACAGGTTCTGCTGACTTACCATATGCATTTTATCACAAGACTTTTTTTTAAGCATAACCACAACCACAAACCATTTGAAGGCAATGTGTTGGTTCATGTACTGGCAGTTAGGGTGTGATATTACTTATTGTTTGCAGACTCAAACTAATTTACAGTATACCATAAATAACACACCAGCTCAAGGATATTATAACTGTGGAATTACAGCAAAATGATGTAACACTGTACAGTGTAAAACACTATAAAACACTGTATCTCATGTTCACAGTGATGAAGATGAGGGGATACATTGATATAATAATGATGATGCATTTACACATAGCCTCTACAAAGAACAGATAAGGGCGCAAAAGACTTCACACCGGGCTGTGATTATCCACAACATAGACACATCAATAATGTTATGCTTTGAATGTATTTGACAACCGCAGGTGAGGTGATGAGAAGTAGGCCACAGAGACAACAACAGATGAGACGTCAGCCATTTTAGATTTCAGTATCCAATAATGGCTTGCTTACCTTTTCTGATGCAGATGAGCTCATGTACTCCACAATTACGTTCCCCACCTGGAAAGACAATGCATGCTTTAATGGAACACACTTGGGACATTAAAATGAGGACAGACAGACACAACAATGTAAAGATGCAGACATCAACCAGGACCGCAACAGAGACATCCAAAACAAACAGAGAAAAGCATTGCAAATCAGCGCTTTTAAGACAACACGTTGAAAAGTAACTTGATGGATGACGGTGGCCAATGCGTGACATAAATGACCACTTCTAAACACGTTGTGCAGAGAAGCAAATTGTGAAAATGACAGTTTGAGGTCAGACAGGCCATTCCACTATTAGAGCACGCAGACAATACAGTGACACTGCTGTGATAAAACTGATGCTCATCTCTTTCCTGAGAGCGCAATCTTCCGCAAACTGATTACGATACTCAGACTCTTGTTGAATCACTTGACCAAACAAATTAAAATCGGATTCAAATGCTACCTACAGCCAAGTCAATGAGGCGTGAAATTGTGTTTTCTAGCCAGGCATCTGTCCTGGCCACCTCCGAGGCCAGACAGGCCATTCTCCGTGCAGAATGAACACAGCTGGCAGGGCCATCCACTACTACTGCCCATGTGCTCTCTCTAAGATGATCTATTCCAAACAAGCTTTTATGGTCAGCCACTGCATTCTGCACTCCTGCCCACATACACGTAGTAAATGTTGCTGTTTTAATTCAACACTTAGAGGTTAGCAGGATCAGTGTTAAATTCAAATATCTAAAGTGTTGAAATAATTAAGTTTAATGAATGCAATTGTACCCACTCTTGCCTTCGTGTACCACTGTTAAAGCACAAACAATGCTAAGCAGACGCATAGTAATACTACTGTATTGGCACGTGCAAAACAGTTTCACGCAGCCAAGACTTATCAATTAGTCTAGACACATTTTTCATATTTGTGAATGTTAGAAGCATTTTTAGTAAAAGTTGGGAACCTATGTACATAACATAATTTAAGGGTGCTGAATTCAACTAGACTGGTTCCCAAGCTGGATTTTGAGGTTTTGACAGTTAAATTTGAAAAACAAAATGGCTGCCAAAATACGCTATTTTTGACAGAGCATTTTTACCAAGTATTGCTGTACTTGGAAATAAATGCTCTTTTCTAACATTTTGTGTCCCAATAATGTTTCTTGATGAATGTATCTACTATAGAGGATTTTAAGTAAAAAGTATAAAATAGCTTCTAGAATGCTAATAATGCTAATATTGTAGGTGTTAGCCTAAACGTTTCAAATATTTAGCTTTTCTAATAAGATATTTGTAGGTTTATATGGTTAAGAAAATTGATGTAAGTAATGTGCAGTATTTAGTGTTTCCAAAAAATCACTTAAAGTTGCTATTAGCTCTCTGAAAACTGTCCAGAAATCGCTAGATGACACCATGATATTACATATAACATAAGTTATTTTGAAAAATGTTCAGACATATTTTACATATTTTACAAGATACTATTGCATACATTTGAGATAGTCTATACATGCTACTCAGCCTGATTGTTAGCGGCCAGACATCTCTTGAAGATGATGGAATTGGTAGCAAGGAAAAACTTGCTCAAAGTACAGTTCTGAATGAGGCTTAAGTCCTTGTTTATTGTGTCAGTGATGGCAAAAATGGACTCCGAAACATGTCGGTCTTGCTTGTACTCTTCATCAAGCTATTGGGTAAAAGACCTAATACGACAATTCAACCTGGCAGGTCATTGTCTGAGTTACAACCAGGTCCTCCAAGTCCAGATCCTCCTTAGCGGAGAGCACTGTAAAACACTGAACCAAGAGAGTGGTGCCATTATTCCAACAAACATTGCGGCAGATAAATTCATCCACTACACATGTGATAACATTGACATCCTGGATGAAACACTTGATGGGAAGAATACTTCCCATGCAACACAAATGGCAGCATGGCAGAGAGGCCAACCAATTGATGATTCTGTTAAAGATATGAGGTGTCCACTAGACATAGGCCCTACATTAAATGACCAAATGCCCTGATGGAACTACATCCTCTCAGGATTACTCCTAGGACATTCAAACTAACTTTTTCAGCACCATTGCTGAATCATGCTTTGGAAAATCTGGAGAGGAGTATAAGTATGCTAAACAAGCAAAGGCCACGGACCTAGCTTTCTTCTTGCACTGTCAAAACTTAGACATGAAGACTTCTTGGCCAGTGTTCATTCAGTCACTGTCATCAAAGGAACAACAGACTGCTGCGTTGTATTTGCCAATAGTCCTACTATGCGCTACTGCACACGTTTTGCACACATTTTGATACTTTAAATACAAATGCAATGTCATATCTTCACATTTTGGACAGGAACATACACGTTTAGCCAGATTCTGATCATTCTATGAAGTGGGTAAATGTCACAGGTAATAAAAGAGCATCATTGCGATCACAGAGACAGCCTCAGCTTTGTGTAGGTGGACACTCTCTTTTAACCTGAGATCACACATTGCAGATCAAACATATGGAATGTACAGTGTCCTCCATGGCAGCAAGAAACTTCACAATGACGGAACCTACTCACCGCAGATTAGAAACAATACAGAGTAAAAGTTCTTTACACACATTTGTGCGTACCCAGTTCCTTGGACTCACGTCTCCTGACTGAGGTCACGATTACCCTGAACGACACGAGTTACGAGAGCTTGACTAGTTCTAGCCTGCTCTGTCTCTTTGTTCTCTTGACTACGGTCGACTACTGGCGCATTTCAGTGGAGTCAGACTCTGACTCCCCCCTGGCAGTCATGGGTGAGCGGTTAGGGCGTCAGACTTGCATCCCAGAGGTTGCCGGTTCGACTCCCGACCCGCCAGGTTGGTGGGTGGAGTAATTAACCAGTGCTCTCCCCATCTTCCTCCATGACTGAGGTACCCTGAGCATGGTACCGTCCCACCGCACTGCTCCCCATGGGGCGCCACTGAGGGCTGCCCCCTTGCACGGGTGAGGCATAAAATGCAATTTCGTTGTGTGCAGTGTGCAGTGTTCACTTGTGTGCTGTGGAGTGCAGTGTCACAACGACAATGGGAGTTGGAGTTTCTCAATGAGCTTTCACTTTCGCTTTCAAAGTGCTTCGATCTCCCGCCTAAGGTGGACGACTTTTTATCCCAACTCCCTGCCACCACAGAGAATCTCATACAGCAGGGACTGACCACCACCCTAGTTAAGTGGCTGATGTGGCTTCCCCAGCTCGAGCAGCTGCCTCGGAGCCCTTTGGCCATCACCGCAGGCCATTGCGCTTGGCACAAAAGCGCACCCGTCACCATTCATGGCCCGCTTGTAGACTCCAAAAGTCCTGTATAATACACCACGAGCGCCTTCGTCTGACGCCTCCCTTTTTCCCCTCCTGCAAGGAGGCGAGATTTCTCAGGGTTTGTCCAACCTTAACCCACGGGGCTCAGGGGCCTCAGCTGAGAGCGTAGGGGCTTCGGCCCCTCCTGCTACTTTCCTCTCTCCTGCAGGTTCGAGTCTGGCACCGGACCAGGAGGACATCCCCCAGCCCAGGGGCCACCTGCCCCTATGAGTCTGGCAAGGGAACATTTGAACCTAACCGGTTTTCTGGATAACGTTATCAGGACAATTCAAGGGGCCAGGGCCCAATCTACTGGGACACTGTATAACCTGAAGTGGTCTGTCTTCGAACGCTACTGTGACCAACGCGACAAGACAACTTCTCAGTGTTCAGTACTGATGGTGTTGTCCTTTCTACAAGACTTATTGGAGGGAGACAATGCTTTACCATTTAAGTCTACTTTGCAGCAATTTCATTGTGCCATGTAGGATTCAGTTCCAACACTCTGAGTGCCCATCCACTAGATACTTACGCCCCGTGCTACGTCACCTGGGATATCTCTCTAGTACTGGAGGCTCCAAGAGAGGTCTCTAAAAAACTGCTTTTGCACACCACCTTTCAGATCCGTGGAAGAGAGGGGACAACACAACTTGTGCCCTGTGCACGCTTTACGCATGTACATGAACAGGACAGCTGTTTGTGTGCTTCATCAAGCCCTCTACAGGGCTCACAGTTTTAAAATAGAGGTCTCCAAATGGTTGGTTCAAACCATTGCCCTGGCATATGAGTCCAAGGGTGGCCAACCCCCTGGCTCAGATTAGGGCTCACTTTACCAGTCCAGTCTCTACATCTTGTCCTCTCTTCAAGGTTGCTGCAGTTTCAGAGGTGTGCAGAGCGGCTGGTTGGGCCAACCCCGCCACCTTTGTTCGGTTCTACCGGTTACATGTGACCACGCTGCCACTGGAACATAGGGTTCTGGGCACGTCCACTAATTGTTGTTAGGGTAATGGGAATGCTATCCTTACAGGAGGCTCTTGGAGTTCTGTCTAGTTTGGACCAGCAATCGGGAGTGATTGTAACTCTCCCATAGATACTGTATGCGAACGATTCGACTGATATGTCCCTGGTTCTCTGAAGGAGATGAGTGAGCCATCTCTCAAGACACCCTCGTTGCCGACAGCCGAAGAGAGGTTTGGCATCAAAGTGGCTTATTTTCGGTTTTGACAAAGTGGACATCCTGCCCACAACGCAGTTGATTGGACCTTTGGCGTGATTGCAAAGGTCTTCAGCTAATCGTACAGCTGAGAGTGTGCTCCCATAGAGATGGCTCACTCATCTCCTTCAAAGAACCGGGGACATATTCATGTTCCAATATTTAGTTTTTTAGATAATACTATCTTCTTTCTCTCTCTTTTTCTTTCCAAATCTTATTGAATGACAATTGTGTATGATAATGTGCTTTACGGAGGCTATTGCTATTGAATGCCAGTTTACGAGGATATCACATTATAAAAAGGCATAATTATAGTAATTTTTATCTTTTTGCCATGACATTTTGCCTTTGTGTAAGTGTAGGAATACATCTTAAATGCAAATATGTGAGCATTGCACATTTATTTCCATGGAGAAATGATACTTTCTAACATATTCTGCCCAAAATCAAGAATTTCGGCGGGCATTTTGTTTTTTGCCCATTTCATGGTCAAAAACTCAAAATTCAGCTTGGGAACCAGGCTAGCTGAATTCAGGGTACTCTAATTGTCTTAGAAAACTAGGTTCCCAACTTTTACTAAAAAATGCTTCTAACACCCTTATAAAGGGCCTTTTTCTGGAAATGCTTCTAGTCTAAATGGGTAGTATAAGGTTTTTATAGCTTCTCAGTTTTCACATCCAACCAAAGTATTCTTCAGATGGAATTGCAAGTGCATGCAGCATCTCAAATGGGTAACGGACACCAACTAATTAGAACAGTGGTGTTTTCCATTATGTATCGGAGCGTCAGAGTGAGTGAGAGAGAGAGAGAGAGAGAGAGAGAGAGAGAGAGAGAGAGAGAGAGAGAGAGAGAGAGAGAGAGAGAGAGTGTATGTAAATGTAACCCATCTTTCCTCCACCACCACCAATAGCACCAAGAGGACCTGAGAGCAGTCTAGGGCAGTGGTTCTCAAATGTGGGAAAACTGGGGAGCCTTGGGGGGCTGTGGTGCATTGGAATCTATGACAAAGTTTCATTGTTCCATCCAATACACGAAAATGCTGCAATACCATATACTACTCCAAGGGAAATACAAAAACACAATAGGCCTGCATTTATGAAAAAATGCTAAATTTTTCATTAAATCGACTATCGACGAATTTGGCCTATATGCATTAAAATGACTACCAGTAAGTAGGGATGTACCGAATCCAAGATTCGGTTTCGTATTTGGCCTGATTTGGCCTTGTTGACAAGGTTCTGTTTCGGACTAAACCAAACTCGGTGCTGTAGGCCTGGGCACCAGCCGAACCAAATCCTACCGCAAGTGTAAGTGTGACGTGATTATGCTGTCAATGCTGAAGATAAGTTATTACCTTTTTAAATAAGACAATAGAAATATTCCCTGACTTTCAAAGCTGTTTCTGATACTTTTTCATACCTCGATTTTAAGACCAAACACTAAGCAGGGTGCTCTGCATGGTCAAAATGCCTTTTTAACTAATCAAGTCCTGCCTCGAGCCTACTGCTCACCTTCTCTGCTTACTGGTGCGCACCTTCTCAGCTTTCACCATGTTGGTCTTGCCAAAAGGCCAATTTACTGTAGAGGTGGTGCTTGCTACTTTGCATAGCAACCTTGCCCCCATCAGCGGATGAGTGAGTGTGAATTGGTAAATGAGCATAACGCTGTTAAGCCCAACTGGGAAACTCCAACTCCAATTGTCAATGTGACACAGCACTCCACAGCACACAAGTGTTGACTGCACACTGCACACAACCAAATTGCATTTATGCCTCACCCGTGCAGGGGGGCAGCCCCAAATGGCGCTCCAAGGGAGCAGTGCAGCGGGATGGTACCATGCTCAGCGTACCTCAGTAACGGAGGAGGATGGGGGTTAATTACTCCACCCACCAACCTGGCGGGTCAGGAGTCGAACAGGCAACCTTCGGGCTACAAGTCTGATGCCCTAACTAACCGCTTACCCATGACTGCCCTATGCGCTGTTGCTGAGTCTAAGAAAGGGCTATACAGTTTGAATGTAATGCAATAATATTGTGTGCTATACCTTAGCTTAAATTAGAGGGACATCTGTGTGAGATGGTGTATGGCAGCATGTGCTATGTAGGGTGTATTCTGCATCCAATATGATTGTAGACAGGTGTATCATGCCATTCTAGGGAACATGGAGACAGATATTGATTTCAAACAAAATGTTTGTTTTAACACTGTTTTACACATCTAACTGGCTGATTAACGTATTCTACATTTGTTTAACAAATATTTGAAATAGACATAACTTTTAAAAATAAAATTATCATTCATGTAAATGTAGGCCTGTTAGTAAATAATATGCACGTTTCATTTTCATCAGATCCAAAAGATACAAAATCGGCGACCATTCATATATTTTCTCTGAAATGCACCCTGTTTTCTCCTTGCGCATATTGTGCAAATCTGAGTAGTTAAGTGCATTTTCATCAGAAATAAAAATGACCATTCATGCATTCTCTGTAACGGAGCCTCCTGTTCCCCTCCACATGCCCACCTCTAATCCCTCATGTCCTCGCATGCTTCTGGTGAACAGCTGGCACCGCGCTCTGCCCTCATTACCTGTGCCTACGCTGTTAGACATTCAGTCAAGTCATCCACGACAATGCAGTGTAAGATGGACAACATGGCGAAACACAGAAACACTGTAGGGTTGATTCAACACTGATTTAACAGCTTCTAGAGTGTATCTGGTCCCAGAGTAATCTAAGTATTGAATTGTCACTGCATGTTTTTACTATGTATGTCACAAAAGTCTAGCATTCAACGTATTCTGCTTTTTAGGAGAAGCCCTACAAGCACACACAAATAATGAATAATGGATCTCACGATTGATGCTGTGATTTGGTGAGGTTGCACCTGCTTTTATATCTCTGCCTGATTGAGAATATTCTAGCACGTAGATGTGAAATCAGGTGGAGGCGGAGGACTAGGTCAGCTACTGTGAGGTAAACTAAGCTAAGATGATGCTTTCAGAACTAGTAGATCTACTGTTGTCTGCACCAGACAGATACACAGTATTTTTTTAAGATTGTCCTAGATCAAAGTGGAATCTCCGGCAGCCTAAAAAAGGAAAGAACGGCTACACTTGAGCCTGGAGCACTGTGAATAAAAACCCAGAAAGGAGAGCTAGAAAAGGCAGCCAGGGTATAAGAAAAGAAGAGAGAGAGAGAGAGAGAGAGAGAGAGAGAGAGAGAGAGAGAGAGAGAGAGAGAGAGAGAGAGAGAGAGAGAGAGAGGGGAAAGGTTGTGATTGAGCCAAGCTTAAGTGATGTTCTGTCACCTCGAAATTTGGTAATCTCCTCTGTAGAGACTCATTTTAAATCTTGTAGAGTGTACCCTTATACAGTCTCACATTTACAGTCTCTCTCTCTCTCTCTCTCTCTCTCTCTCTCTCTCTCTCTCTCTCTCTCTCTCTCTCTCTCTCTCTCTCTCTCTCTCTCTCTCTCTCTCTCTCTCTCTCTCTCTCTCTCTCTCTCTCCCCCCCCTTTAACACAACAAGTTGCAGACCACCATTACCCTGTTTCTAAATTTACTGCCATTGCTAAGGTCAGCATGTCTGGATTGGAAATTCCATCTTTTTTCCCTTCATTAATAACTTGTGATACACGACGAGATTACATCTCCGAGAACCAGTTAACTGCAGCAGCCTATTGATTTTGTTGGTGGGGGCTCAGTAATAAGATTGTAATTCACCACTTTGAAATGGGGGGAAGACGGAATAGAAATGAATAAACACAAGCGATGCCCAGGATGATATTATGCGGCGAAATTAATATTATAAAAGGGGATGGAGTAGCGGCACAGTTTAAATCACGCCTAATAAAAGATATCGAGCGCAGCAAGATGGGAGAAGAATGCAGCGAGTGGATACAGACAGAGAGGGAGGCAACATGTGTTAAGGAGAGTGGGAATGATGGTGTGTGTTTTTGTGCCTATGTGTGTGTTTGAGAGAGTGTGTGAGAGAGGTGATTCTCTCTCTCTCTCTCTCTCTCTCTCTCTCTCTCTCTCTCTCTCTCTCTCTCTCTCTCTCTTGCTCGCTCGCTCGCTCTCTCTCTCTCTCTCTCTCTCTCTCTCTCTGTGTGTGTGTGTGTGTGTGTGTGTGTGTGTGTGTGTGTGTGTGAGAGAGAGTGTGTGTGTGTGTGTGTGTGTGTGCGTGCGTACGTGCGTGCGTGCGTGTGACAAAAAAGAACTAACTCAGAGGGAGGCCACAATCTAAAGGCTGGGATAAATTATATATTCTTCTCTTTAATCACAACTCACAAAGCGGACAAAGTGCCAAACAGAAGACCTGTGAGAATTCTGCTCTGCATGTCATGTGTGTGTCTGTGTGCGTGAGAGAGAGGTGATTGGGTGTGACACTCCAGAGTCCAGACACATCAAAGACAGCAAACTAATGAGCACTGTGGGAGTCCATACTCTGAAGTGTTCATTCAACACTTTGAGGGTTGATTTGACCTTATTTGGACATGAATGAACTCTTTAAGTGTTGAACCAACACTGCAAAATTTACTGTGCATACTCTGAAGTCTGTGATAAATGATCTTTCCTACTGTAGTCCGTTGAGTAATCACATATCACCAAGCCAAATAGTCGACTTAAGACTGCGAACATCCTCACATGACCAAACATTACGCTGGCTCTACCCTTTGGGGCCCAAAGGCAGTAACCTTTTCCTGCATGATATGAATTAGAATAATAGCCAGAGATTAAGAAAACTAAACTGGAATTATGAGAGACATGTATAATCTCAAAATGACTCGTGTCTCGTTTGCTGCAGTGGTCTTTCCGGTAGACACAATAGCTCTACTGGTCCACGGGGAACTCAGGTAAAACCCACACTGCTCTGAGAATTGAGACGGCTGAACCCTCGAAAGGGTTTAACGATTCAACTCGCTGACCTATTCCCTCACCCTCACAAAAACACACACACCAACCGATACACACATACCTATTTTTCATGGATGACAGGTCTGTGGTCTGTGAAGCCGTCTGACATATTGTCTGGATCTGATGACAACACGTCACTCAAGCAGCATGGATGATGTGTTGCCATGGCAAAGGATTATCATACAAAAAATGGCCAAGGTGTCTATCAGTTACCATATGTTAACACCATTGCAGAATTAATTTGCTCATCACACCTGGCTCCCGCCTCCGGTCCTACCCGGCACCAAATTCTGAGCTGAGAGGCTTCAGTAGATTATCAAATGGGCACCCCCCCCCCCCTTCACCATCATTTTGCTGAATTACTTCCAGGACGCCTTCAGGGTGCTCGGTGGTAGAACCGGCATCCTGGATCCCGGAGCTACCTCTAGCTCTGCCATTCAGCTCAGTAGCCCATTAATTACCTAGATTACCTTCTCCAGTTCTGTACTTTCTGACACCCGACACCAGGGATGTCAACCTCAGGCCCATGCATTTCTGTCTGTCTGCCATACCTCCCCTCCTCCCCCTCTATTTTGAGTCACATTTCTGGACAAATATGAATAGTGCAAAGAAATCCCGCACACTGTCCATTCCACCAACAAACTTTAATACAACGTTTCGGTCATCCGACCTTCTTCAGGTAAAGTTACAAACACAATTCAAACACAAAACTTTTGAAAAGTTTGGTTGACTAGCTTGGACCAATCAGGTCCTGTTGCACAGGTCACGTCACTTCTTTGATGGATTGCCCTCATTTGTCCATCAGACCTTAGCGTTTCAACAAAACACCAGCACTTAATATGTGTCTGTACCATACATCCATCTGGTTTGGAACAAAAATAATCACATTCAGTTTTACCTTTTAACCTTTGAATCAAATGCCGTCCTTTAAACATGGAACCAAACCCCCTTAAAAGGCATCTTGACCTAAACAGACTTGACAGCGTTTAACTTAATCCTTGTCTGGCCTTGCCTTACAAGGGCCTCTCATGAAGTTAATATTGAATGGCATCCCAGGGCACTGCACTTTTCGCTTTCAAGTGCAACGTTTGGATTGTCCAACGTAACCAATGCAATGGCAGCACAGCCAGAGCCACCAGGAGAGGACAGTGTGGTGATCAAAGAGAGATCAAGATTTGGTAGGCCTACACTTCTTTGTAAAGTAGCCTCTAGGTACATACGTGCAGATGGGGTCGCGGACGGGCCTATTCACTATTTGCTGAAAATACTCAACTACAGTACATCATAACAACATTGCTATGACATTACCGAGAGCCATAAGTAACAGATTAAGACATAGCCATTACAATTTTGGTGACAGTAAGGTTATAGTATAACATAGGTTTAAGTGCTGCAAATCTAGAAAACTGAAAACATATCTATCTGCAAAATGGAGAGAATGGTGCAGAAGATAGAAAAAAGAAAAAAAAAGATGGAGGATAGAAAGTCCTCTCTGTGGTTCTTAATTCAATATTGAGTGGAGTCGATTAGTCGGCACTTACGCCCCCCCTCTAACTCCGCACCCGGCTCATTTATTAGTCATGCCAGATGATTTGGTGATATGGCTGCAGACACGCTGGCACAGGGAGGGAGGAGCCCCCTGCAGAAGTCTCAGTAGAAAAACACAGACACACCCATGCATACGGTATGTGCGCGCACACACGCACGCACGCACGTACACACGCACACACGCAAGCGCGCACGCACGCACGCACACACACACACACACACACACACACACACACATGCACTGCACATGCAAAAGCACACACATACATATGCAGAGACACACATACTGTACACTTGTGCACGCACACACAAGCACGAGCACGAGCACGCACGCACGCACACACGCACACACACACACAGGAAGCTATTACACTGAGGATCAAAAGCATATGAACTACACTATGAACTGCTGTGTCAATCCTTTGTTCAGCTTTGATGTAGTTTCTTGCCCTTTGTTTTGACATGTAAATTCTAAGCTAATTACAAGCTAATAATGACTGGGCAGAATGTGTCCAGACAGACACAATTACTTCACATGCAACCAGGGCTCTGAATTAACACCAGCCAACCGGCCAAATGCTGGTGAAATTTGAAATCCACTTTGACCCACTAGTGAGTGTGTGTTTGGCTAGTAAGATTTAACACTACTGTCAGTAAAAGGAGGTTGTCGTATTCACAAACAGATGGCCGGATACAGTTGTGCTTAAATAGGACCTTCTTTATTGTTCGCTGTCGAAAGTAAAAATGTAGGCCTACTCTCCCCGATGATCTTGTCCCCACTCCATAGACCATTAGCTATCTATAGGGACTCTGGCAGACACTCACACCATGGAGACAAATGTGGCCTATATTCTCATTCCCCCATTCTTCACTGTCCCACCTTCGGTGCACTGAACTTTACATAAGACTCAATACACAGATGGAGTGTTATTGGATTAATAGTACACCTATGTACCAGGAAATGAGGACTTTTAGAATGCACTGAAGCTGAACTAATCCATTGCCCGCATTACAAGCTAATCAACCACAGACTAACTCTTACATGGTGCTTTTATGCTTTCTGTCCCTTCCCAATACTGTCAATCCCTCATTTGTCAATGTCCCACCTTCCGTGGACTGAACTTTACACAGTCAATTCACAAATGTATTAGATTATACTTTTGTACAAGGAATTAAAAGGAGTTTTATTCTACTGACGCTGGACTAATGCGTGACAAAGCAAAGAGCGCTGGTGCATTTCAAGCTAATCAACCGCACTCTAACTCTTCCATCCTGTATAGTGCTTTTATGCTTTCTATCCCTCCCTCTCCCAGTAGGTAGAAAGTACCTAGCGATGCTGCCTGCCACAAATGGCTGACCACCCTGTGTAGGCTACTGCAGCAAGTTGGCTTTTCGAGTGCAACGCATGCACTTTCAGACTCCCCACAGACCTCATGTAACATGGCGCACCAATTACCGCCACCTCCGCCTCTCTCTCTCTCTCTCTCTCTCTCTCTCTCTCTCTCTCTCTCTCTCTCTCTCTCTCTCTCTCTCTCGCTCTCTCTCTACTTACTCCCACCTGAGAGGGCTGTCAAGGAGTCTGTTTTCTAGTCTGTCCTCTTAGGAGACTTGCTAACAGCAGTGGTGAGGGGAGTGCACGGAGCTGGTCCATGGCAACTTAGACATGGAACAGTAGCACACGATAAAACAGCCATATTATTGCACCAATAGTGTATACAAATCAACTGGTAAGCCTAGAGCTGTAACAGAAATCACGAGTTATGTCAAACCTGTATGATAGATCAAGGGCCATAAATGAGCAACATGCCCATGAGGACCCGGGTTCGAATCCACCCTGGGTCATTTCCCAACCCCTCTTCCTCTCTCCCACTACTGAAATGTTCAAAGTCTTCACTATCCTATCTCAACCCAGACACAAAAAGCAATAAACTATAAATTAAAAAAACAAACGAGTACTCCACACTCCATGGTAGCTTTAATTTGTGTGACATAACGTTTTGGACGCCTGGCCTTCGTCAGACTTCCAATGGCAGACAGTGTTACCAGCCATACAGGGATTGAAACAATGCTTTCTTTTTTTTTGTCTTTCTCCGAGAGAAAAAAGTGAGTCACTTTTTCTATCCACACCAACCCATTGGAGATGCGGCATACAAGTTCCATTGCAACTTACTTACACATGGAATAGCAGCACACGATATACAGCCATATTACTTCATCAATATTGTATAGTATACACAGAGATTCTTTAAGTATAGAGATATGCCAACATAATAGGTTTCTATGGGCACCTAACATGACCAGGTTCCGGTCTGCCTAAAGGGGCGTGTCATAATGCTCCTACAATGAATAGAACAGTCCTTAGGTCTGCCTAGGTCTGCCTAAGGGGGGCCATAATAGAACCAGGAAACAATGGGCCAATGGAACCTCTCTCTCTCTACTCTCTCTGGTATACATATCAACTCATGAGTATAGAGCTGTAACAGCACCTCATTAACAAATCATGAGTTACGACCGACCCGCATAGATCAGTGTTTCTCAGACTTTTTCAGACTGAGGACCACTTTGTCCCCCTAAAAAATTATCGGGGACCACCTGTCAACTGAATTGGCAGTTGATGGATGCTAATTTGACACTGCTATTTTTTATGCAGATCACTTACTTTTTATTCACATTATAAGCCTGATTTGTTGTGTTGAAAATGTTACAAATATAGCCTACTGCTAGCTTATCTTGGAAAAGTAGAATTCCCCTTGCGGACCACCTGAGCTCTGTCACGGACCACTAGTGGTCCCCGGACCACACTTTGAGAATCACTGGCATAGATAAAGTGCCTGCAGATATGTAGGCTAACGTATGTGCTGCTAACTCTATGCTATGCATGAGTGCGTGTGTAAAACACACAAAAGGCGTATTATGGCAGCTGTTACGTTTGAGTCATGGTCAGTTTGTTTCAAAGAAGAGAGGACAAAACGCAATGCATGACAGGACCTGGAGCTCAGAGTCAGCATTATCTACTTTCTCTTTCACTCACTCCCTCGCTCCCTTGGCCCGGCCGTTTCTCACCTCGTGGCCTAATCCTCTTGAGATAACTAAGCCAGCAAATCCTACAACTCGCCGTCTAATGGATACTATGTTTCCTGCGGGGAGTTAGTTAACTACGACTGGTTGTTGTACTGAATGGTGAAGTGTTGTCAGGGAGGGATCATGACTTCATGGGCCCCTGGGCCAGACAACAAGAAAGGGCCCCCTCCAGATGTTAGAGACCCTATATTGTTGGGCATTCAGGTGTTTTTCCCCTGAAAATATGTGAAAATAGAGTTGTTAAAAGTGTGATTTTGCACAACATGAGAATGGAAATTTAGAGAATTGGGCTTCAGGGCCCTCTGGACTCTTGGGCCCCTGGGCCTGGGCCCGGTAGGCCCTTGCAGTAATCCATCCTTGAGTGTTGTGGTTGAGATGTACAGCACTTCAGCATTCTTTCATACTTTTACTTTGCTTTCCTTTCCCTCACCCCATGCTTTTCAGTTGGTATGAATGAAAGATTAATAATAAACTGAATAAATATTACATTACTCTAATTTTATGCTTATTACCAGTGTAAGTTTATTGCTTTACTGAGGCAACTTAAAGTAGTCGTTGTTGTAGAGATTTCTGTTAGCTAAAGAAAAACACTTGACTGAGGGATCATAGCAGATATTGCTGTTCGCGCCTCCCATTTGGCTTAGAACTGCGTGGCCTCTCTGCTCTGTGCTCTCTGTGTGTACATGATGTAAGTGAACTGTGTGTGCTCCAACTCGTCCCTGGGTGACATAGCAGGTGAAGAGTGCTGATCCCTCGTGTCTTCTCAGAGTGGCCCTGAGGTAAAAGTGCCACTGACCCTCCGCCCTGCTTCTCTTATTATCTGTAATCCCCTCTAATACAGTACAGACCCCCCCCCCCCACCACCACCACCACCACCACCACCACCACCAGCATGCTCACAGCCATAGCCACAGCCACAGCCACAGTCACACACACACACACACACACACACACACACACACACACACACACACACACACACACACACACACACACACACACACACACACACACACACACACACACACACCTTCTGGGCTGACAGCAGATGCCTGTGGGAGGGGCTCTGTTGGACGAACACACACAACACACACACACACACACACGTGTGCAGGCATGCATGCATGCACACACACACAAGCACAAATGCACAGTCATATAAGGTTCCCAGAATCCTCTTTGAATCCACATCTGTCACACATGATTCTATTCACTCACATGCTGACACCACACAAACATGTAAACCGTCTTTCACAATATACAGAATCTCTCTCTCTCTCTCTCTCTCTCTCTCTCTCTCTCTCTCTCTCTCTCTCTCTCTCTCTCTCTCTCTCTCTCTCTCTCTCTCTCTCTCTCTCTCTCTCTCTCTCTCTCTCTCTCTCACACACACACACACACACACACACACACACACACACACACACACACGCACCAAACCAACAACTAGACAGTTGGACCATTGGTCCTCACACACACACACACACACACACACACACACACACACACACACACACACACACACACACACACACACACACACACACACACACACACACACACACACACACACACACCAAATCAACAACTAGACAGTTGGACCATCGGTTTTGAATAGATGTTTGCTCACAGTTACTGCATGATTTATGTCATCCCCCATCCCCCAACCCCCATGGATAGCGATGGCCGTGTATCTCCACACACAGCTGCTCTCCATGTCTCACCTCGCTCTGCTCGCCTAATGGGACGGCTGATGACACCGGCTGAGACCGCTCGCCATGCCATCCTGCCCAGCCTAATAAAGCGCACCGCTACGCCTGTGGAATACTGTAATATTCATTGAAAAAAAAATCTGCTACCATAGTACTATACTACCACAATATTACACAAAGCATTTAGTAATACATTATAGGGGTGTAAATCACAGCCTTCATGACGATACGATACGGTATCGATTTCTTAAATCAGGGATTAAATTTTTTTTCGATACTTAAGAATTCCCCACGATACAATGCGATTCGTTTCGATTCGATTTTTTCCAATTACTTTTCCACTACTATTGTGTTATGGAGCTAGGGCATTGCACAGGGGCCAGCGATTCGATTCTTTTCGATTCTCAAGAATGCCCCACGATACGATGCGATTCGATTAAATCGCCGGCCGATACTTCCGATACATCGATACATTTCGCTTTTATTTACACCCCTAATACATTACCACTTCATCAATGCCATTCTGGTGACAGCAATTGTATAACAGGGGCCTACCATATCGGTAGGACAAAGGGCTAACTATGGCTAACAGCCACAACCACAGATGTGCCACCAAGAGTCAACATGACAGTAGAAAATGAAATGGCAGACAGTAGAAAACTTTCTGCCTTCAAGGCACTGGCTACACTGGCTACATTTTTATTTAATGAAATAGGATGTCTGACGTCTGGCCTTCTTGAAACTACCATTGTCAGACGGTGCTGTCAGCCATAACAAGTCAATAGTTGGATTAATGAATGAATGGCAAGGCGAGGGATTAGAGTCAATCTTTCTATAAGATACATTTGAATACAGCCCTAATGACATCATTTAGCCAACCACACCACTGAAATGAGCATGATTCATACCCCCCACACATATTGCCAGACAGAGAGTTATGAATGATGGCTAGTTAAATCTCAAGCAACAGCCATCGGGTCCTAAGCAGTACGTATTGTTCAGCACAACGCGGTAGTGACAATGTTAGGAATAACAGACTGTGATGCAGTAGGGGAAAGCCATTAACCAGACATTTGAGGATGAATGTCCACTAAGTGCCATCGTGAAGGTCTGCAGGCCATGGTAGTTAGTTTAGCCACCAGCCAGCCATCCAGACAAACAACAAACGAAAACACAGAGACAGGTAAATCAAATAGGCTCCAGCTGGCGTGATGGCCCATTGCTGAGAGTGGGAGATGGTGTGACTCAATGTCATCACACATAAAAGCACAGGCACTGGAGAGAATTCACACCTCTAGTAGGCTAGTCACCATGCCTCGGTCCTGCCAGCCAGCTCCATCTTTCTCAACATTGAATTAGCCCAAACGAGTAATACTATTCTAGATTTCCTATGAGCAATTGATTTAAACGCAGGACAAAAACATTAACATTACACACAACACAGTAACATTAATGGTAAAAAACTTCAACTTCGAACAGTCCTCGAATATTAAAAAACCTGTCACACAAGCTAGCACCTAGTGACCTAGTGTAAAAAAGGAATCACACACACATAATCACACTAGCTACTGGTGATACTACTGGCATGCACAACCACAACAAAGAGAATTGTCTTGCAGTGAATCAAGCGTCATATGATCCAGGTCATGTTAGTTTCATGGTGAACTGGATGAACTCCACTGCATCGAGTTTTCCTCTATGCCGCAGTAGTTAAAGCTCAGCTCGAGAGCCTATAGGAAGACCCAGATTTCAAACTTCCTCTCTTAATTACACCAACCCACAAAAAAAAGTTTTAGCAAAGAGGCCCACACACAGGAAAAAAATAATCAATCTCCTTGTTTCACGGAACATGGAGCACTTTAATTATTTGTCTGGGCAAAGTTAAAATGGAAAAAACTCCCCAAACATCCAATAATCAATCCAAAGAAGGTTAAAGTACCCAGCATTTCCTGTCAGGAAAATCTGTGTGTGCGCCGCAATTCTAAAATCTGTGAAAAACACCAGCAAAGATGCTTGCATTTCATCACTTTTACAGCACTGGCGATAAAAGTGCACATGAGACTTCACATCTCTGAAAAATATCAGACCGATTCATGACACATTTTGGTCCAGGCCTACTACAGCAGCTCAGGCTGAGCTCTACACACTACACAGTAAAAATTGAGATTTTATTTCAACACTTAGAGAGTACTTTGGGACCAAATAGACTCTAGAAAATGGTCAAATTGTAAGTGTATGTGTTGAATTAACACTGGATACTGACATCGATAGCCACTTAATCACCATAAACCCCTTTTTTAATCCCTCCAGACACGGGCCAATATCTGTGGGCCTGTTTCCTGCCAGAAACCTGAATCTTACAGCTTCATCGTCACTAGCTGCACTGTGAAAAACAAAATATGGCAAAAGGCTTGCTGGCACCACCAGGGTCCCTTTGGAGAATTCCACACAGAAAGATGATCCCCGCCACTGAAAAGTCAATAAATAAGGCATGCTCCTTCAGGCTGATAGGCCGCAGTACTCACTATAAGACCGCGAAATATAAAAGGGAGGGACTGTGTGCAATTTTTTTGGGATTAAAACAAAAGGGAACAGCTGCTCATCTCCATCTACCAATGATGTGCATGGTTCTCCAATTCTGCACACATCGAAAGATTTTTAATCTTGTCATAGCAATATAGAACTCTCCTCAGCTACAGCATGAAGAGAGAGAGAGAGAGAGAGAGAGAGAGAGAGAGAGAGAGAGAGAGAGAGAGAGAGAGAGAGAGAGAGAGAGAGAGAGAGAGAGAGAGAGATATCTAACATTCTCCTATTCGGGTTGACATATTGGGACTGGTAACGGAAATGAAAATACACGTACATGTACGAAGTAGATTGTAATATCAGCCACCCACTATGACTGATGCTCTGATCTCTAATATGAACAAGTATGGGATAAAAACAAAGCCGGTTTTGACAATAAAGTCTGACAAGTAAATCCATATGTCAGTTGTTCTACAGCAGCATGTGTTTCATCCCTGGTGGAGATTACTTGTAATAAAAAATGTCATAGTAAGCCCAACAGTGGTTGACTTCAAAATCCACCCCAAGAAAGTCCAATTGGTATTGTGTTTCCAAGGTAGCATTTCCTAAAGTAAGTGACTAAGTAGTCAATAAAACTCGACCTGTGAATATTGTGAAAAGATCTGACAGAAAATGAATAAGCATGAGTCACTGAAACTTATTTTTCATGTCATATATTGGCAAGGGCATTAGGGTAACTGAGCAAGACCCTATTGGAAGAGTGGGGCTGCGTGAGGTAACTCATTATCAGATTTGGTCATATTTTACCGAACACACCAAACAACCGTAGCCTCTTTGCGCAGATGGTACCGCCTGTGGGCCTATTCACTCATTGTTGAAAACACTCAACTACATCATAAACAACATTGCTATGACATTACCGAAAGAATTAAGTAACAGTAAGTAAGTTACAATTTTTGTGACAGTAAGGCTGTGACATCGGCTCTGCACAAAGGGGTTAAGTAATTTCCTGAAGGTGATATCATTGGCAACAAAACAATGTCCGTTCATTTTGCTGCGAGAGTAAGTAGTGGAGTCATTCAATTAATCCCCCTCAAAAATAAGCATTGCTGTAGGTGATGGCTAAAGTGCCATAGCAGCAAAAAAGCTGACATGTGAGATATGTTGGTAGTCAATAACTTCATATTTTAGTCAACATATTGTCAAACTCGCACTATCAGCTGGAAAACCGTGATGAAAACTAAGAACAGACTATATCCAAAAACATACTGTGAGCCTTTATTTTTGTTATTGCCAAACCCTTCGCAGGAGAAAGAATATAGCTCCTCCACGTGTGACCAAAAGTGTTTTTTTTTTTTTTTTAACCCAACCAACCCCCCTTATGGGGGACCTATACTGTGTGTGACCAAAAGTGTTCCCAGTTTCCAGTCTAAAGGTTTGTGTTTCAACATCTCTCTGCTATGCATGGGCGAGAATCCCTGCTGCCTTTCCTTAAAGCACACAGTATGATTAATATTTCAGTGAACCTTGTGTGGTACGCACTGGAGGTGAATGGAACCCATTTTCATCCTGGGTGAAGTGAGGAACTTTTGCTGTTTGCTTGTTGGAAGTATCATGACTTATTCAGGGCACCAAGATGGCTAAGTTTTAGAATATCTCCATAGTGTCAGGGAAGGTACAGGGTGGGTGAGGGGCGGGGGTGGTGGTTTTGGGCTCAGTGGTAAGGAGGGTTAGTTATTACATTAAGTTATATGTATAAAAAAGAGGGGCTTTTCAAATGGCCTGGTAAAAGCTGCAAAATGCAGCAAATCTGAACATGCCATGTTGAATGGGAACAG
This sequence comes from Engraulis encrasicolus, assembly GCF_034702125.1. Lineage (NCBI taxonomy): Eukaryota > Metazoa > Chordata > Actinopteri > Clupeiformes > Engraulidae > Engraulis > Engraulis encrasicolus. The sequence continues at coordinate 5,622,454 of NC_085875.1, read as the reverse complement.
AGAGAGGCCGTGTAGCTTTGTATAACTGTAGGCCCCTAAACCATAAATGCAAGACAGTCTATCTTACATATAATATTAAAACTTGGTGCTCATGTGTGTAGGTTGTGTGTGGGAGCGTAAGTGGTTCAGCTGTTCGACACTGGCATTTCAAAACCAATGCTATTCATCATCATGACCTGGAGCAATGTTCTCCATTGGCAACAGGGGTGGCAGAGAACAGCCATTGTTGAGAAGCAGAAAATGTAGCCTACTAAAAACTTCATTACTCAATTTTTGCATTTTATTTTGCATTAGGCCTACGTGCATCAATAGGAGCCGCGTGAAAGCAGAACATTGCCCATCTAACCTGTTAGAATGGCAGTGGAAAAGCGACTGAAACTGACTAATGAAAGTGCCAATACCGAACGAATCTTGCCTCATTACCGTTGGTTGTTGCCAGTTGCATTTCCACTCAATCCTGCCGTCAAAGTGAAACGCGCACGATAATCTATTCTACGCGCTGGTACCAATGTTTTACTCGTCTCTATCTGTCTGTTATTAGCAAGTAAACACAATGTAGTGTAATGCGATAGAGAGAGAGAGAGAGAGAGAGAGGGAGAGAGAGAGAGAGAGAGAGAGAGAGAGCAAGCGCAGAGATTTTTGAAAAAATGTGTCGCGCGAGCTCTTCATGAGCAGAACTTAAACTAGAGAGACGTGTCAGGAAAAGTCATCATGCAATAGTGCATTCCGTCAGTTTTCACGAGGGCAGGGTAGTTACAAATACATGCGAAGTCTGAAACGATGGCATGTTAAACAGCCTCCAACTCGTCAAGCTCTCGACACGCGAACAATGATAGGAACACGGGAGCAGAATTTTCAGGAGCTGTCCCTTCAGCACCACAAGTAGGCTAGCCTACGAGTAAAGCACAACCAAACACACGACAACTCAACGCTTCCCAACTGTGTAGAGTAGTTCTAGACTATAGATTATTATGAATCGTCCTGTCTTCAATCTCTGCGAATTGCACTCGCGTAAAACTTTTAAAATCGTCAGTGAGATACATCAACATTGACAAAGTCAACACATCATCATCGTATACCTCTATGGTCAAGAATAAACTCAAACCAAAGGCTTGTAAACAAAACAGAAGTTATTTATGAGCGGAGGAGACCGTTATTGGCCTACTTACCATCAATCGCCATGATGTTCTGGCTGGACTCAACCAAGGCAAGTGGTTAAAACGGGGAGGGACAGGATGTTGGAATGCTTGAGAGGCGGAGAAAGTGTTTACGACGTGGTATGTTCTAGGTATTACTGCTATTGTGAAACGCCCAGTACATAGCCCGTGGATAATTTGAACGGTGGTAGCTCCTAAATTTACAGTCTCATCACCTCTAAATTCTACATCACCACATGCGTGTGTCTGGATTCATGCACCATAAGAATGGTACCTACCTCGCTTTGCTTCATTGAGATGTAAAAGAAACCGCCTTCGGCTGCTTTCCTGGCGCTTTCGCCTTTTTAGTGACCTTCATGGTGTGCTACCTTGATTAGAATGGAGTGTTTGTTATCCTATTCTAAGTGTCACTTCCCTTTCTCAATGAAACTGATGTGGATGTAAAACCTCCCCAAGTACATACCCTCTATTACATTGAGTCTGTCATACACCTGTAGATGCCAATTCACTTGAAAAAAATATGTGGCAGACCTGTGATTTTTCTTGTAGGCACACGTCAGCATAGGCTATTGCAGCGAAAACAAGATTCATGGTATATAAAAAATATACTAGGCCTACATACACATTACATTTTGCATTCTGCGGTAGGCTACACTACACTACACAGCATTCATCATATTTGTTTTAATTTCCAATCTTGGGAATGGATAATGATCGCAGGAAATGAAGACAAATGGAGAACAGGAAATGCATCATGGAAATTAGACCAAAGGAGAACCAAATCCCCTCTACAGCAGCACCATGCTTTAACAGAATCTGTAATTATGAAAAGCACAGGCTCTCAGGGAACATCCATATTTCACAGGGTAAACAATAACTAAACCAAGGCAAAAAATAATGGATCAGTCAAAATTGGCATTTCTTTTGGTTATGTAAGCCTCGAATGTACCTACCAATCTGCTAAAAGGTTCTTCTGTGCTAACTTGATCACCATGACAGATGTTACATAAGCCATTTTATTTAAAATAGGGCCAAAAAAGGCAAAAAAGATAGAAAAACGCATGGCCGAAATATTAATGCCCAGGCCCAGCACAATACTTTTAAAGATAGGCCGAGCTATGGCTTTCAAATGAGTTAAAATGACCTCCAGATATCACCATGGAGACATCATTTGTTTCATGTAGCCTATAGTTGAAGGAGTCACTTACAGGATTATTTTTCCTGGTTCATGCACATAGTACCGTGTGATTTCCATGAGACTTCCAGGGTGTGTTAAGCAGGGCTTTGCAAGGAGATATCATGGTGCAAGTCAAGAAAACGCACTACAGAAATCAGTGGCTCCTACTGCATACATCTTCTCACTACAAGGAAAGGAAATGTCAGTTTTCTATTATGACAACAAAGCTTGGTGCACTGCCAATGCTTCATGATGATGAGACTGCAGGCCATGACATACTGTATGAATTAATGAACAGATGTGTTACGTTTTCCAGAATAAATCAGCCAAATTAGGTCTGGCAGATATACAGCAACACAGCATCTCTTGACATTTCTGAACAGAAAGGTGGAGTAATCTGTCTTTGTATAAAATCAGACTTCTGAAGTAAGGGTTGAAATATGACCACAAGATTTCACATTAATGAAAGGAATTCCAAAAGTGAATGAAAGAGGCAAGGGGGGAACATGGGTGAGTTAGACTCAATATGTTTGTTTGCTTTAGATGCCATGTCACTCAATACAAGGTCCTCATTTTTTTTAGAATGTATTTTAGACTACACTTCAAGGTGTGCAGATACATATTGCGAAGAGAAAGAACACACAATCTGGCATGTAGCTGCAAAAACGTACACATGAAGTGCTTCAGTTGAAGTTGGAGGCCCATACACACGTTTATATTTTCTGTAATGAGCTGTATGTTGCACTGCCCTGAGCTCACTCTTTCCTCTCTTTCCTCCCTTCCTCAGTCTCACCATTGTTTAGCGTTGGAGTTATTTTTGGCCTGGCATACTGAGCGCCCCATCCTCACAGTTCACCAAGCTTCTTGCTGTTGTCATAGCAATCGTCAGCATGTCTTTTTAACCCTTTAAAAGGTTGCAAAGCTACATCAGCGTTGATTTTTTTTTATTTGTGTGTGTGGGCTTTGTGAACACAAGGGATTAGAAACCATTGTCTCTCATGTTCACATTAGCAAGGCTGTTCCTTTGTTGTTTTAGCCACACCAATTATTGAAATTTAACACCCACATACTTACCTAAATTAAATAATGGACAGAATGGTTTATAAGAGCAAGAGAGCTTGTACTTTTTCCCTACGAATTTCAACTGTGTGAGGAATTGCATTTGACTATAGTTGGGAGTGTTTCCTATCCACAATTGATTGTCTGCCTGACATCGATACTCACATTGACACATGATGGTGATTGGTCAGTGACAAAAACTCCTCAAAGTCAATGATGCAGTTTATATAATGCACTCATGCACAGCACAGCAGGGATATGGATCATCCCATCCCATCCCATCCCACCTCATCCCAATCCCATCCCATCCCATCCCATCCCATCCCATCCCATCCCATCCCATCCCACCTCATCCCATCCCATCCCATCCCATCCCATCCCATCCCATCCCATCCCCATCCCATCCCCATCCCCATCCCCATCCCATCCCCATCCCATCCCATCCCCATCCCCATCCCATCCCATCCCATCCCATCCCCATCCCAGCCCCATCCCATCCCCATCCTCACCCCATCCCATCCCATCCCATCCCATCCCCATCCCATCCCATCCCATCCCATCCCCATCCCCATCCCATCCCATCCCATCCCATCCCATCCCCATCCCATCCCCATCCCATCCCATCCCATCCCCATCCCCATCCCCATCCCATCTCATCCCATCCCATCCCATCCCATCCCATCCCATCCCATCCCATCCCATCCCCATCCCTCAAATGGGAGGTGCCACGGAGGACCCAGCAAATGGCCTCCCATCGCCGTCATGCCATATGGGCAGTATGGATCCAGCTAGCTAGACCCAGTCGGACGAGGCGGGTGGCCGCTCCACTCCCACACCCAGCCCAGGTGGCCAGGCAGGGGGTCGTTTCTCGACAGTGCCTTTGCTAACGACTTTAGCCATTTTGTTCGTTCTTAAGACCAACGTTGTAACCAAGGTCTTGAGTTGGTCTTAAGTTGTTCTTAAGTTGTTCTTAAGTTGTTCTTAAGTTGGTCTTGCGTCTAAAGACCAACTTAAGATCAACTCAAGACCAACTTAAGACCAACTCAAGAGCAACTTACGACCAACTCAAGACCGACTTAAGACGGTTAGCAAAGGCAAGAATCGAGAAACGGAGTCCAGGGCAGGACTGCTGCTATGGTGCTGGAGACAGCTCTGGGAGCCAGGCAGCCAAGAGAACGGTGTCAGGGTAGCCAACAAGAGAGGACAAAGTGGTCGGCTGTCCCGGACCCAGAGACAGAGGGTGACCAGAATCGGGTCCTCATCGCATCGTATGTATTGGGTGGGGTACCGTTTCAGACGAGTTTGTCCTGGGCCCGGCTAAAGCTGTCAGCAGCCTAGTGACTGGTGTCCTCGGTGGCCTGTCCAATCATCACGTCAAGAAAAAGTGCCTCTGAGGGACAAGGGGACCAATCACGGCACGGCACAGCGCCCCGCTCTCCCCATTCCCCACACGAGCACGGAATCAGCAATCTTGTCAGGGATGGTGATTTACGAGGCCGTCACCGTAGATGGGGGAACGGTCCATCGAGGAAGGTCATATTACAGCGCCATCGCCGCTCCATCCGTGGGTGTGTAAATGGCCCTCCATAAACCTTAGCCCACCTAAGGGGGTAGGGGACGGGGGTAGGGCTAGATCCTCTCAGGATAACAGTTGCCAAGGTTGCGAGTCAGATGAGGTTACACTCATCCATACCACTAATGGGGGTGGGGTACGGAGCAGAGCAGAGGAAGGGTGCAGTCAGAGGGGCGAATGTTTACTGTACGCCCGTTTTTGCATGCACGCTTTAAATCATCTTAAGGTAATTTTCTGATTGTAATACAATTTCCAGACATCAATGTAATGTTTTGTCACCACTCATTCTCAAACTGATGTCCAAAGTCTGTGCTATGTGACCTGACACATGTAACTGAAAGTGCATGCAGCCATTGAAAGTGAATGCACATAAATTCCAAGAGAAGTGTGTGTGATTCACATTATCAGCAGTGCCAATAAATGAATGTCTGCAGATTCAATTACACCGTGAAAATAAGAAGATTTAAAAAAAAAAAAAACCAAACATGACGATGTATATACAGTATATGTTTTTTTGGGGGGAGGCTTTTGTGCCTTTGATAGGACAGTAGAGAAAAATCAGGAAATGTTTGGGAAAGAGAAAGACGGGGCCAAGGCCACTCCCTGTGTTTATTGAAGAACCAGTTTGGTGAATATCTTTTGTGGTGGGTCAGTGCTGTGTTGTACATCTGCCTGTTGCTGCTTCTCTATCCACTGTTGCTCCTAAAGGCTGAGCAATCTGTTGCTGCTCTCTTCATCTCCCAACCTGTTTTTTGTCAGACAAGCGAAAACGGAGATAAAGACGAAGAAGAAGAAGATGGAAAAAACAATGATAGCAACAGCCTGCCTGACTCTCGACTCTCTACACCACTCCGGATCAGGGCCGTTTTTTTTTTTTTTTTTTGCAGCAACGTCGTCCGCCGCCGACCGAGGCTGGGTTGCCACGGTAACAGGCTTCCCACTCATGGGTGTAAACTATAACGCGGCAGCGGCAGACATGGTGGAGAATAACAAGGATCCAGACCGGGGACGGACGGACGGGGGGAGGTGGTGTGTGTGTGTGTGTGTTTGTGTGAGTGGGGGGGGTCATTGGGGAGTGGGGATGGTTATGTAAGGTAGGGTGTGGGGGTGAGGATGAGGGGTGAGGTGAGTGGGTTTTTGTGTGTGTGGGGGGTGGTGGTGGTGGAGAGGGGAGTGTGAGGATTATGTAAGGGGTATGTAAGGGGTGCGTGGCTGGGGATGAGCGCAAGATAAGGTGGGGTGGTGTGTGTGGTGGGGGTGGGGGGCTTAGTACAGTATGGACGAAGGAGATTTGGGGTCACCTTCACTGACCAGTGGGCTCATAGACCATCATGCACAGGCCTCATTAGTGCATCTGCCTATCCATTGTGTCACAGGTACGCACACGCGCGCGCACACACGCACGCACGCACGCACGCACGCACGCACGCACGCACGCACACACACACACACACACACACACACACACACACACACACACACACACACACACACACACACACACACACACACACACACACACACACACGTCTTGTTTTCGCCATGAACATCGCAGCAAGGCTTTAGCTGTGGATAAAATGTTATGATCATTTATGCAAATGTCGAGACTTCTACATTGTACATGTTGTCTTGATTTGTTTTTTTTGGTTATTTAATCTTCGGAAGCGGGCACACACACACACACACACACACACACACACACACACACACACACACACACACACACACACACACACACTGGCATACGCACAGGGGATAAAGGAGCAGTGAAAAAGTAGCGCTTTAATCAAACTGCCTTCAGGAAGAAGGTGTGTGATCACAGGTCAACAACTCACAGTGAAATGGCCCATCTAGTAAGAGAGAGAGAGAGAGAGAGAGAGAGAGAGAGAGAGAGAGAGAGAGAGAGAGAGAGAGAGAGGAGCTCTTCATGCCAAACAAAATGGATCATGGCTCCATCACCACTCCATCATTCTCAGTGCGGTACAAAGTGCTCTGCAGTGCTCACATTGAATGCACTCTGCACCCTCTGACGCCTCTGTATGCGCCACCTCAAGTGCTCACACGGTGCTGTATAGTGCAACAGCCCGTGGCCCACCCATCCACCAACCCAACCCCGGTTTAGGGTTTAAAGTTTAATGAGCGGCAGGCATTCAAGTGGGGCAGGAGAGTAGGCTCCACTGCAGTGCTTTGTCATACTAGAACACGTATGGGCTTTAGGGGCTATTTACAGCATCCTGCTTGATGCAGGGAGAAAAAGACACACAAAGACACACACACAAAGACACACACACACACACACACACACACACACACACACACACACACACACACACACACACACACACACACACACACACACACACACACACACACACACACACACAGGCGCACACAGACACACAGGCGCACACAGACACGTGGACGCACACATGCACGTGGACGCACACATGCACACATGCACACACTCACTCACACAAACCTGTTGTCCTGTTATATCAGTCCAGTTTTCCCAGAATTGTCATCGTATTGCATCTTTTCGGAAGAAAATCCTTTTTTTATAGTAGACAACAATAACTGTTCTGTTTAGAACTTTACTGTGCATGTGTGGAAGAATCAAAGAATCACTCTGCAATGAATGCTCAGTGTGAATGTGTGGAAGGACCATACTAAGAATTACTCTGCAATGAATGCCCCATTTCCTAGCCGAGTTACAAAAGAGTGGCTCCAACTGGGGTGTGGTAGGTTTTTTGGACTGGGGTAGAAATCCGGTCTCTCAGTGAGAAGAGCTGGAACCAGGCCAAGCCACCCGACACAAATGCCCAGCCATATTCATTATTCACCGCGACAGTGTGTCTGTGCTTGGGAATCAACAGCCACTTCATCTCTCGGCTGACAAGTGAGAAACAGAGAGTGTGATGGATGGGGGGGAGAGGAGAGGAAAGGAAAGGAAAGGAAAGGAAAGGAGAGGAAAGTAGAGTAGGATAGCCGGGAGGAAGATAGTGAAATAACCACGGCAGACAGAAAGCCATAAAGTCTGTGGAAGTATGATGGGTAAATGTGCTAGCCTGTAGTACATTGGTGTTTACATGCTTGCATCAGGGGTGTACGTGAAAGCCACACAGTTTCTTTCAAATGGATTAATTGTCTTTTTGTGTCATAGTGAGGGATGAAGAGCATCGGCACTGACAAGAAGCAAATGCTGTGAAAATATGAACATTCCTGACATTTTTTCTATGTGTATCTCAATGTTCATTCCCCTTTCGTGCAATAGAAGTTTAGTCTTGCATCAGGGTCTATCGCAATGCAACCCATAAATAAACATACTGAATTCATCTTGTGCTCTGAAAATGTCTCTATGCCTGGCTTTTTGAAAACCTCTCGAGAATTAATTGACTGTTTGAAGTAGGTCTGGCTGGCAAATTGTTTTTAAAGGATTAATGTGACCAAGACACTACAATAAAGGTCTTTAACTTTTGCTCAATTTGAAGAACATTTTTGAAGAATTTGTTCTATATCCAGCGCTTTAAGTGGGTGGGTTCTCACCAGTATGGAGTACCGACACTTCTCAATTTTGGCCTCTAAAGTCCCGGGACTTTTTAAGTAAGACATACTGGTACGTAGTACAGCATTTCAACAGTAGTTTTCTAAGTGAGTACTGGCATTTGTTTTTGCCACCTAAAGCACTGCCTATATCTATGTCTCAATAGATACAAAAATCCATGAAATCATCCCATAACCACCCACTGGTGCCTTGGCCAGCATGGCTTATCATGGCTGGGTTAAATGTCAGGCTCTCTGCCATCCTGCTGTGCTCAGCTGGCTACCACATTGGGACAGCAGTGCTGACATTATTACACAACCTCACAGCACCCCAGGACACAACAGTGGGGAGAAGGGCCAAGGGGTTATTCTAGTAGGAAATCCCAATATCCCCATACTACTCTCTTTGGCTATTCCATTGCAATGCATGTTTTGTTAATATACACTTTTATTTTTTTACTCAGTCATGATATGTATCCAGCTTGGATAAAGTACAGTGTATTACAATGTATTATAGTACAAACTAAAGAGAAGGATCTACAACAGTTTTTTCCACTTTGCAATGCATGTTCACTGTAAGCAAAAATATGAAACTGTATACTATGTTTATTTTCAGTCTCATGTCTCATCAAAATATATCTTGCCTGTGCTTGAGTCCAAAAACAGACTAAGGTACAGTATATATAATATTGTAAGTCTGACTATGGAAGTGAATCGGTCTGTTTTATTTATGAGAGGCTGCTATGGGGAAAAATAAGACAGGGTTTTGCAGTCGGCTGAGGGAAGGTGCTATGCTGTTCTTCCGGCTACTGGTGTCAGAGAATCCCGCCTTGGCTTGGCAAAGGGGTCAGGTCAGTTGTTTCAGGGTCATGGAGAGGTTAGGGCGGGTTTTCATTACATTACATGTATTGGGTAGGAGCGGGGGTCCTTTAAGATTACTTTGTCCTGGGCCCACCCAAAGCTGTCAGCTGCCCTGACTGTTGCGTCATGCGATTGTGCATCTAGCCGAAAGGCAAGCTGACCTGAGGCAGCCCCCCCCTGTGTGCCCTGCCAGCAGTCGATGGCAACACGCGCCTGTGCAGTGACTGCTGCGTCAATGGGGTAGCTAATTGCATAACATTAAATAGAGACAGCATCTTTATGTGCTAGATTGTGATCTAAAATGCATCCTCACACACTGAGCAATCACTGTTCAGCTCGGTTGACAATTGAAAAACTGTAAACCACAGGACTAATAGGTACACTACAGACGGTGACTTTTATTTGAAAAGAAAGAACATTTTTGTTCCTCCCTTTTGATTCCTTTTACATGCACATTTCTCTTACGGACTTCAGGGCCGTTTGAATCCCTGCTTGAATCAACAAGTATGAATGAAGGCGACCTGGGTTCAATTCCAGCCTGGGTCCTATGCCGATCCTTCCCCACATCTCTCTCCCATTCATTTCCTGTCATTCCTTCACTGTCCTGCTGTCAAATATAACAGTGCCACTAGTGTAGTAAGTCATAAAAGACCCCAAAGAAAGCAATTATGAACTAAACAGGGTGTCTACAGGTTTGACCAAGTCAAAATTAAGACATTTTAAGACTTTTCAATACCATTTTTCAAATAAAATTAAGACCACCTCGCGGCGTTTTACGGGTTTCACCAAGTCAAAATTAAGACATTTTAAGACTTTTCAATACCATTTTTCAAATAAAATTAAGACCAACTCGCAAGATCATACACAGGTTCAAATGAAGCACAAAAACCAATTGGTTATTTACATTAATGTAGCCGTTTGAAAACACAAAACTATACACAATGAAACTTTACACTAAATAAAATTCAATAATGCGTTCTAAATTACACTACATGGCTACAACTCCCGATTTCCGTCGCAAAGTTCATCACATGGCTGACATAATTATTCCTCCCTAAATTAAGCTCCACAAATTTAAGACATTTGGGTTGAAAATTTAAGACAAAATAAGACTTTTCAAGGCCTTATTTGGCAAAAATTAAATTTAAGACTTTTTAAGGACCCGCGGCCACCCTGTTTCTGGACTTTGCATTGATTGCTTCAAGCCAGACAATAGCCAATCGGATGATTTTAAACAAGTCCTTTGATTTGTCACGACACGCCATCATGAGTGACATTGACCTCTCCCATTTCATCAGGGCGCACACGAGATGAAGACATCACAGGTCACTGTTGCAGAGTGACAGCACCGGGGGCTCTTAGTAGCTGGTGAGCTGGGGGCACAGCTAGGATCCCTGACACACAGCAGGTACATGCACGGCGGCGAGGCAGTGGCCATAGGGCAAGCTGGAGATGCTTTTAAGATGTCAGTGGAACAGTCTTGAGTTAAGTAGCGTCAAAGATATAAAAAGGGTTGATGCTGTGGGTGGATGAGTATTTAACATAATTGAAGCGCAGATGAGCAAAGGGTTTAGCATGGTCCAACAGACATTTCACAACATTCCCTAAACAGTGATCTTAGTATCATCTTTGTTTTAAGCCGTTAGTGAGGAGGTATATAGGATAAGTCCCTTGACTCAAGGGCAATTTAACCTGCAACCCCCCCATCGCTTAGTCTGGTTCACACCAGACGTTGTGTGTGTAGCTTCGGCGCCCCCTGGCGGCGCAGAGCTACACACACTACCGTCTGGTACACAGCCATAGAGCACGCTCCGTCTCCAACCAGAAAATGGGCTGAGAATTTATTGCTTCAAAATCAACGGTAACTCACATTGAGGAGTCACAAGGCAGATTAGAGACTATATCGACTCTTTAAAGATTAACAGGAAGGTTTTTGAAGGAATTTGTTGGTGAGGAGGCCGTGCCGAAGCAATAAATTCTCAGCCTATTTTCTGGTTGGACCGTCTCCAACCAGAAAATGGGCTGCGAATTTATTGCTTCAAAATCAACGGTAACTCACATTGAGGAGTCACAAGGCAGATTAGAGACTATATTGACTCTTTAAAAATTAACAGGAAGGTTTTTGAAGGAATTTGTTAGTGAGGAGGCCGTGCCGAAGCAATAAATTCTCAGCCTATTTTCTGGTTGGAGACGGAGTGTGCTCTATGGCTGTGTACCAGACGGTAGTGTGTGTAGCTCTGCTCCGCCAGGGGGCGCCGAAGCTACACATACACCGTCTGGTGTGAACCAGGCTACCCATCGCTACGACTAGGGCCGCATTATAGGGACCAGCGGCACAGTGCCTAGGGGCACCAACTATTTTTCACCAGTGAGGGGGCACCACAAGACACGAATATTGTTTATAAAGGGGGTGAGGTATAGTGCCCGGGGGCACCACACCACATTGGGTGCATCCCAATATGTGACCTTGCCTCCTCCACTTGCTTCTCGTCATGATGACATCACTGACAACAGCATTATATTTCAATATCTTGCAAAAGCTCAATTGTAAAGTCTTTTTCTCATTTGCAATTGGGATGGTGAATGAAAAACAGTCCCTCAAAAGTTGTTGTGGCGAGGCTGACAGCTGGGAAACTTAATCGTTTTCTCCACGGAGGAGGGGCCAAGAGGCGGGACGAGGAGACAAGCACAAGTGGAGGAGGCAAGGACACATATTGGGATGCACCACATTGACTTAATACGGTCCTGGTTAGGACCCGTCTAGCCACTAGACCACAGCAGCACATTTCTAAATTTATCAACACCATTTTTTTTTCCCGCCAGGGATTCCCTGTAGCCTATGGGCACTCTCTTCAACCTCAAGCGACTCAGGATGAATAGAAACGGATTGTTCTATCAATATCTGGCTGAAGACACACCTAGTTCAAACCCCAACACATCTTGCCATGACACCCCCCCATAAGGATGGATGTTTCTGAGGCGACACCTTGATGGGAGGGCAGAGATTTCAGCTTCCATAAGACTGCTCTGGAGACTGCACTGGGGCAGTTTAAGAAAGGTCATCCATGTCAATATGTTACTTGGTTTCCATCAGCGTTAAGTGGAGAGGAGAGGAAGGGGTGGGAATATTGTCTGCGAGTGTGTGTGTGTGATGGACGGTGTGATTTTTCACACTTTGAACACACAGCTTCTCAAAATGGACCGATCACATGATGGCTGTGACCTGACAGACTGCATATTGTTGGTGTACACTGAAAAGTATTTGACTTTAAACCAGACTTGTACACTGAACAATATAAGACTCTAAAGCAGGCTTGGTGTACACTGAACAATATAAGACTCTAAAGCAGACTGGGTGTAGTATGAACAATACAAGACTTTAAAGCAGGCTTGGTGTACTCTGAACAATATAAGCTTAACAGGCTTGGTGTACTCTGAACAATATAAGCTTAACAGGCTTGGTGTACTCTGAACAATATAAGCTTAACAGGCTTGGTGTACTCTGAACAATATAAGCTTAACAGGCTTGGTGTACTCTGAACAATATAAGCTTAACAGGCTTGGTGTACTCTGAACAATATAAGCTTAACAGGCTTGGTGTACTCTGAACAATGTAAGCTTAACAGGCTTGGTGTACTCTGAACAATATAAGCTTAACAGGCTTGGTGTACTCTGAACAATATAAGCTTAACAGGCTTGGTGTACTCTGAACAATGTAAGCTTAACAGGCTTGGTGTACTCTGAACAATATAAGCTTAACAGGCTTGGTGTACTCTGAACAATGTAAGCTTAACAGGCTTGGTGTACTCTGAACAATATAAGCTTAACAGGCTTGGTGTACTCTGAACAATGTAAGCTTAACAGGTTTTTCAACATACTGCTGACACACCTGACAGCAGTGGTGTAGTCTACCTAGAACGCGGGTATACGGAGTATACCCACTTCTAAATTTCAGGGATTTCAGTATACCCACTTAAAATTGGTTGATACATTGTTTGTTTTGAATAGCACAAATATATACAGTATACCCACTTCAAAAAATGCTCAAATATACAGTATACCCACCATAAAAAAGTAGACTACACCACTGCCTGACAGGTACGCTGACGTGTGTACGGTGCAATATTGACAAAACCGTCAGAGACAATCTTCCAAATTTTGATGTTGAGGTTGCCGGTAGAGTCCAACAATGGTGAGAAAACTTTAATGTCGGCCCCGTTGGCCATCTGCCCTAGCTGATGCCTCCAGTATCATGCAAAGTGCTCTGGTTGCCCTGCAGCAGGTCTGTGCACTCGCTTGCATGCACAATTTAAGGCACACAGCAAGCACGTCCCTGACCTTAGTGACAGCATATTATAGTTTAAAGTTGCTAACATGCAAAACATGAATTACTACCGCAATATAATACCCACCTATACCCTATAAATAACAAAGCAGAAAAAAATGTGATCCTTATGATGAAAAGTATTTATTAAATACAAGACGTAAAAAAACGTACAAATCTTTACAGCTTGGAAATTGGGTCATATGTGACTTTCACAAAGGAAAACCGGAAGAAAACAAAACGAAAGACAGCATCTTGAGAAGAGTTACGTCACTAGGTCCTATTTCCGTACTCAATCATATCGGACCAGAAGGTCGGTGAAATCTCTCTCAAAACCTTCAGCAGATGCACTTTCCCGGATCGGCAACAATCGACGCAAGCAAACTCAAGCAACATCGGGGCCTTTCATTCAGCTGTGCCAAGTGCCATCTGCTTCCTTCTCTGCCACATAATTCACAAGAGGCGATGCCATCGCCTTCCGGAGGCTACGTGCGTGTGTACGAGTGTGTGTATGACCCCTAGCAGGCCGACGTTCTCAGCAGGCTTTTCAATTTCACTGACACTTCGAGAGAGACAGTCAGACTGGTAATTAACGCTCCCATTGCGGTTCCATGTAGGCCAATGGAGGGGGGAGAGAAAATGCAAAAAGACATCTTCCTTCTTGAAGGACAACATGGTATTCAACCTGAGTCTAAGTACTATCTTTGGTCACACTCAAAAGGTACACAGCTCTGGCAAGAATCAAGTTGGCACTTGGTGAGGATGTTGTTGGAATAGAGCAGTGTTTCTCAACCTTTTTTAGGCAATGCACCCTTTCAGTTCATGATAAATTTCAAGGCACCCCAAACCAACAAGCCGTAACATGGTATCGCATCCAATACCACACAAGCTTACAAAAGTAACACATTTGGAGACGTCCCACGACCTATGTAGTTGCAGCTGACTGGGGCGACCTATATTTACTTTATTGTGCATAAATGGCAGATGAAAGATTCCACTGACTAGCATTAACTTATCAATTTAGACAAATATGTATTATATTAGGCCTACATAATTTATTTATCAGCCATGTTTCCACGGCACCCCTGAGGGTGGCCCGCGGCACCCCAGGGTGCCCAGGCACCCCTGTTGAGAAACACTGTGATAGAGGTCTCGACAGTAGTGCTGCAGAGATAGATATGTGTGTGGGTGTACAGCAGGCATTGAGCAAGTGTCAGTCTTTGGAATGTTCATTTGAACAACTGCCAGTTCCACACTGACAAGATACTTGCTGAAGCATGGCAAAGGAACAAGAGCAGACTGACAGCCCGTACCAACGCAACTGTTGAGGTTTGAATTTGTTGCCGGTGGCAGTGTGCAAGCACTTTTTTTTAGAGGTTTCTACACGTTTGCTATTCCCGATCCCAGGAGGCCCAGCCCCTTTCAAATCATCCATCTCAGTCTGGATCCTTCATCTTTCCATGTTATTACCAGAGATTCTTTAAGTATATAGAGATATGCCAATGTAATAGGTTGCTATGGGTACCTAACATGACCAGGTTCCGGTCTACCTAAAGGGGCGTGTCATAATGCTCCTAGCATTGAATAGAACAGTCCTTAGGTCTGCCTAAAGGGGGATTCCCCCCCGCAATAATAGAACCCGGAAACAATGGGCCAATGGAACCTCTCTCTCTCTCTGTTATTACTCTCCATACTGCTACAGTCAACCCCAGGCCCTCCGCATTCCTCCATTCCAGTCCGCTTCCCTCTTCTCACAATGTCCCAGTTTTGGGCCATCTTACTCTCATGACGTCTTATCTTCGCCGGTAATAAACAGATGCACGGGCTTCTTGGACTGCAGCATCTGTGCGGCGCGCTCGGCCCCGGCGATGGCTGCCAACTTGTGGGCGTCGTAGCGGGAGTAGAGGGCAGTGCAGGTCCAGCTGGCCGCCTCCGAGCCGTCCGCACCCGCCGAGCCCGCCTGCAGCATGTTGCACACCTCGCTGTAGAAGTGAGGGTAGGTGGGCAGACCGTAGAAGATGAGGTGCCGCATGCCTTTGATGGTGTACCTGAGATGTGGGGGAGGAAAGAGGGAGGTGGAGAGAGAGAGAGAGAGAGAGAAAGATACAGAGAGAGAGAGAGAGAGAGA
Source organism: Engraulis encrasicolus (assembly GCF_034702125.1). Lineage (NCBI taxonomy): Eukaryota > Metazoa > Chordata > Actinopteri > Clupeiformes > Engraulidae > Engraulis > Engraulis encrasicolus. Next base: position 5,606,635 of record NC_085875.1, on the reverse strand, counting down.
GAGAGAGAGAGAGAGAGAGAGAGAGAGAGAGAGAGAGAGAGAGAGAGAGAGAGAGAGAGAGAGAGAGAGAGAGAGATGGCATGTATAAGAAATATATGGGAAGTTATTAGTAAACAAAATGCTGCAGATATGCATCACCAAAGTGGAGACATTTGCACCAATAATACAGTCGTCAGAGTATTATCATTTTGAAAGTCCTTTTCTTTATGTCTGAAACATTCTGATTCCAAGTCTTCCCCTGACTCTAAAACTGGAACAATACCTTGCCCTGCTTGTGATCAATATCAATTTTTGACTGAATCACGATCGAGATTATGTGATAATAACGTGGCACTTTGACTGATTTTCAATGGGGAAGTATACAAGAACCCTACATTACTTCCCAGTGTTAAAATTTATAATGCTGTATGTGTAATGTATGTTGGTTACGGTAATGCAAGATCCCCTACATAGCGTCTATCTACCCATTTAAAGTGTTAGAGCTGTCAATCTCCTGGCAGCACAAAGTAGCAGCCTACTCAGCTGTCGCAGTCCAACAGCACATGGACTAGTCATTCATGCTTCTCCTCTCCTGTAATCTCATCAGAGAAAATCCTTAAATCCTGTCAGAGTGTGTGTGATCTGTCAGAAATCAGCACAGCCTGAGCTCATCATCACACAGTGTTCAGCAAAACCAAGCAGAGGAACACAACACTGTTCCCAACAGGCAGCACATGATGATGATGGCACCTTCTGCTGTGAATAGATATTACGGGAAAGCCCAATGGCTGGTGTTCAAGACGGAGAAATGAAAGGACCATACAACTTTCACTCTGAACCGTTTCGCTTATAGACCCCTTTAGAGTTTGTAAACAGGTATGACGTAATTTGGCTGCGTGCGCACCGCTGCCTCAAAATCATCCATGCTCTGTTCACTGTACAGAGACTCGACAGGTGTTTTTTCTGAAATAAGGTAACGGATGCTCGCGCTAACCTCAGATATGCAGTGGGCACCACGGACACGGGTATTCCTGGCGATGTCATCAGTCCAGTCAGTAGCTTAATGTCTTGTAACAACAAACATCTCCTATGCTTCTGGAACAGCCTCTTCCCTCTCAAAATAACATAACAAGTGTACTTTTCGGAATCTCTATTTTTTTTATCAAGGTACACACGGCAGAACGGCAGTTTTTCTCTCTTTAGTGTCTGCACTGTCACCCAGTATTAAATACAGAATCACCACTCCCGATTTTACCCATGCCTGCAGTTCTCCTAGTGGCCGCTGTCTTCGATACGGCTCTGAGCGCAGCAGCCCGTTCTTTCTGAATGGAGTCTGCACTCCCCCTAGAGTGCAGTACCACCCAGAAAAGTGGAGTCTCTCGTAATATCCTTCCAATATCTCTGGTGTGTTTGAGTCGACGATGTGCACGCATTCATGAGCACGTCGACTCTGAATAGGTCTATACGTTATGCTTTTGGGCTTTTGTGCTTTTATTTATTACTTAGGACAGGTCAGTGAGAAAGTGTGACAGGAAATGAGTGGACAAGAGAGAGGGGAAGGCTCGGCAAACGACTTCTTGTCGGCACTGAACCCAGGTCGCCGGTATACTGGTACGCCGTCTTAGCTCATTGAGCCAACCGTGCCCCCTGAAGTGTTGTTTTTAAAGGGACACTGTGTGAGATTTTTTATTTTTTATTTCCAGAATTCATGTTGCCCATTCACTAATGTTACCTTTTACATGAATACTTACCACCAGCATCAAATTCTAAGTATTCATTATGACTGGAAAAATTGCACTTTTCATACATGAAAAGGGGGATCTTCTCCATGGTCCGCCATTTTGAATTTCCAAAATTAGCCATTTTTAGCTGCAAAAACTAGAAAATAATTGTTTAATACTTCATACACTTTTATATAAAGATCAAATTTGGCAATAGACAGCTCAATTTCAATAAGAGGCATAGTTGCAGTACCTTTTTTGACCATTTCCCTGCACAGTGTCCCTTTAAAAATTGCTATAATTTTAAGGGGAACAACAACTTTCACTTATTTCGCCATGTCAGGTTCACTGCTTATCAGGGGCGGATCTATGGGGGGGCCTGGGTGGGATAGGCCCACCCAGATTGGCTGTTGGGCCCGCCCAATCACAAGCTCAGAATACAGTTTTCACTATGAGTCATTAAACTAAAATGTTGACCGTTATCTTTTACTATATGGTTATTTGTTAGTGAAAATGAATGAAAATAGACTATAATGGATTTTGTGTATTTATGTGGTCAAGTACTGGGCTAAGAAAAGGTGAATTAGGTGAAAGTGAGTTAATGTAAAGTAACAGCTCTGTGTTTGAAGATGAGGTTGAGGATGAAGATCTGGGCAAGGCTTTTTTTTAAGGTTCCTTCTGACAGTTCACCTGAAAGCTAAGCATCCAAATAAATATACATTTTGTGAACACTGTAGCATCTGATTTTTTTGTTCGTCTCTCCCTCCTTATCCCCAACTATAAGAAAACTGTTGCTTTATTATTTGAAAGTGTAACTGCCTATTCTTTTTTTTCCTAAACCAAACCACCACCACCCCCCCTTAAAAAAGTGTAACTGTCTAGTTTGTTGTGTCTGGTCTGTGTCTCTTCTCACCTTTTGTAGAAGTGGAACCTCTCACTGAAGAGCAGGAACTGGATGTTGCCCTTCTGGAAGTAGTGCCGTGCCCTGGACACCTCCGAGCGCTGAGAGTACTCCGAGAGGGCCGTGAAGTTCACCTCCTCCTTCTTCAGGTAGTTGCGGATGCGCACAAAGTCAAAGTAGGAGGGCACGTAGATGAAGGTGTGAGACATGACCGAGTCTCGGTACTGGGGCAACACCTTGTCCACGAAAAACTGGAACCTGACAGAATAAACAACATCAAGTGGAGAAGCAAACAACAATAATCAGTTGAAACCATTGGACAGATATCTGTGGATGGCAGATTAGAGACAATTTATGCAGAGACTTTGCTTAGCTGTAGAAAAAGGACATCTTTGAGCTTGAAGAAGCTTCATCCCAGGAACCAGTTATGAGACTACTCTCCAGCTGACAAAGCTCTTTGGATGAGTATCAAAAAGTCCAACTGCTTACAGCTACATTATTTAAATAACATGACCTGGATGACTGAGAATATTAACAAACATTGCAGCCAATTAGTCAAGATTCCAGTGGTTCATGTACAGGAACAACAAGTAGCAAACCACTAAAAATGGCATGACCAATGGCGCCCTCTGGTGTACATAAGGCTGCACAACTTCATATGAGACACAAACCTTGCATCCTGGTCCATGAAACTGTCTGAGTTGAAGAGCTGGAAGACGTGTGGCAGCTGCACGAGCACCTGGCAGATGGAACCTACTTTGGGCAAGTTTTTGGTGGCAATCTAAGAACATTCAAAAACAATGAAATTGAATTGCTCCAGAACTGGAAAATAACCATGAGAATGCATTACGCTACATATTGCTAACCCACAGGGAGCGAATCATTGATCCAGCTTTAAGAAAAAAAGTGAAAAAATTATATACATTTGCTCAACAACTATAAAAATGCACTCCTCGTTTCAGTGCCGCATAGACTACAAGGCTAAAAATGGCAAAATTCTGATTTACTTGACAACGACTGTGCTGTATCCAAAACCAGAGATTAAGAGACATAATCCACTCATGGTTTCTACTCAATCCTATTTTAATAACATGGTTCAGAGAATTCTGTGAGTGTCTTGGAAACAGCACATAATACAAACAAATTACTAAAATTGTACCAACACTTGACAGGGAACAACAAGAGCATGTTTGTACAGTGTTTCACACAGAACATTCAAGGTGGATGGGAGTTAGCCACTGCAAGAGAAGTGATGATATTAAAAAGAAAATATATATCCCACAGACACATTATGTGAAACCTCTAATCAAATAGTTCATAAAATTGTTAGTAAAACGACTTCAGAAATTATATTTGCAAATCGCACAAACACAATATATTTTCCTTTTTAATTTTTTTTCAGTGTACCTAGTGAAGATGTGACTGTGAGAGGTATAAAATTAAGGTGGCTGCCTTAACTGTAAATAACTGTGGGACAGCCCTTCTGTAGCAGCTAAATGAGCTTGTATACAGTCAATCCGGAAAGTATTCATAGCGCTTCACTTTTTTCACATTTTATTATCTTACAGCCTTATTCCAAATGCTAAAAATGAATCTCTGTTGTCAAAATTCTACACAAATTATTCCATTATGACCATGTGAAAAACAAGTTGTCTTGACAGTTTTGAAAATTTATAAATATAAAAAACAAAGAAATCATATTTACAAAAGTATTCACAGCCTTAAGCGCTGTGAATACTTTCCGGATTGACTGTAAGCCATCCGCCGGGCTGGCTCACCTGTCCGCGGTAGTTGAAGCTGTGCTTGGTGAGGATGTTGTTGATCTGGGGCTCCTGGATGGAGCTGAAGACCAGGGTCTGGCGGTAGAACTTGGCCCAGCTGTTCAGGTTCCACATGCGCACGCGGGAGAAGTCTACGCCGTGGGAGTCCAGTGGCTGTAAGTTCATGTGCTTCATCATGTGCTGAAAATGAAAATAAAGAAAGGAGTTGCATCACAAACCATTTCAAAATGTAAAAGGGTAGAGGGCACAGAGAACCCAGAGTCTGTTGCTTTAAACGAATCGCTAACTTTAAGTCTTCCCTTAACAGACATAGATTTCATGTCATGGTTCACAAATGGTTCTAGAAAAAAGTAGTATTTTACATTGCCATGCACACAGCCAAAGAAAACCTCAATCATCTTCAACACAAATGCTGCCTACTAAAATGACAAAATAGTACCAAGTACAAGGGGTCTGGCAACCATAGCTTATATTTACCAAGCTGCTTGTACGAGCCGTCTCTGGTGTCAACCCCAGGTTCAGAAATAAAAAGTCTAACATACCAACCGGTTGGATCAAAACTTGTGACATAATTTCTGAACCGGGGGGGGTGGGGGTTCAGGAGTAAACTAGGTTAAGTTAAGAGGTAAATCATCTAATAGATGAGGGCTCCAGGCTCTTCTATTAGATGATTTACCTCTTGACTTAACCTGGTTTACTCCTGAACCAGCTTCTTAGTACAACCCTCTGTGGTTGCCACCTCTGGGGTGCATTTCTCGAAACCAAAGTTGCTTTCTACATTAGCTACTTGGTTGTTGTCAAGGCATTTTCCCATTGGCAACTACCGAAGTTGGTAACAGGCTAACTTTTTTTTCAAAAGTTTTTTTCAAAAGTTTTTTGTGAGAGCCTGCACACCTTGAAGGTTTCTTTTTCAGCAGGTGCAGCTTTTCAAGGTACTTCAGTCTTCAGTTCACACAAGGAACGTTTCGGCAACTTAGGCCTTCATCACAGTAACTGGCTAACAGGCTAACAATTTCTCTTTTGAGAAATGCACCCCTGCTTTGTCTACACCACCAGCCACTTACCTAGCCTGGGAACTCCCATACTGCCTTTAGTTCTACACAATTGTTTCGATCTGAAAGACAGTCTGGCGAGGATGACTCATAACGTCCAAGATCATGGGCACTGTGTCATAATGGCCAAGCATTCCGACCTTAACAGTTTCTCTGCCCAATCAGAGATCAGGGCAGTGTGTCATAATAGCCAAGTATTCTCTCCCCTACGGAATTTACAATAGGCAACTCCCCAGACCTAATCTCACTTGTGATTAGGTCTGGTGTTAACCAGGCAACCACTTACCAGTACATGCTCCCAGTTCTGCATGAGCAGCACGTCAGCTTGGTCCAGCACCAGCACCTCTATGGAGGACAGGAAGTCAAAGTCTCTCTTCTTCTCCCCCTCCACGCCCAGCAGCGTACGCAGGCCCAGCGGAGAGGCCACGATGATGTCCGCCGAGTAGAAGGGAGCGAAGAGACGGATGCTGCGCTTCAAGATAGAGATGCCTGCAAACAAAATCAAAAACACAGCAGCAAAGGAAGGAAGAAGTTATAAAAGGTGATGATTGAAAATACATTGCTGACTTCTTCATTATGAACTGCTGTCGTGACACTGAAAACATGTACTACTGTAGCAACACTTTGCAACATTTCTGAGCTTAAACAAATACTCAGTAGATGGTTAGGGGTCTTACACACCAAGGCGGTAAAGCGTCGCGGAACGGCCACGTTTTTTACCGGCGTCGGTGAAAATACATTGAAACATATCTGTCCTTACACACCAACCGGCGGTAGTCGGGCGTCATTTGGAAAATAGAACTCGAGCGTATTTTTCACGCCGGCGACCGGCGGTGTCTCATTCAAATGAATGGCAAAGTAGCATGCTAGCTTTGGCTGTGGCTAGGGTTTTGAATAGGACTGGCCGCGCACGCCGACGCTGTCAGTGTGCAAGGCAGAGAAAAGCACGCCGGCCAAAACTAAGCAGAAAGACCGCGGCCGTCCTGCGACCGTTCCGTTCCGCCTTGGTATGTTTTGGCCCTTAGATAAAGAGTTCCACACACCCCAGTGGTCTGGTTGGTGCCAGGTCGGCACCCATGGCCTGAGAAGTCTCAGACAGTAAATATCTGGCAAGGAAAATTCAACCCTGCTACATCTGGTCTAACCAAAAGTTTGCCAAAACCAATACTATAAGCGTATCATTTGTTTTAAGTCGCCCTCTGCAGTTTGTGGGGCGCCCCCGGCATGCCCGTCTCAAAATCCATACAAATCTTAACAAAATACAATTTAAGTCCCCTTGCAGTGTTTCATCCCAGAGGACCAACAGTCGGTGTGAATATGTCACTTTTTGTTATGAGTGAATATGTGATACAAGGGGGTTTAAGGATCACTTAAAAGTAGGAATCATTACTATTGCAATTCGTCCCGGGTTTGGGCCTTTTTAGAGCTAGATTGACTGGCCTATTGTGTCCCTTTAACAACTACAAAGTAGAAATGCTAACTTGCCAATTCTGAAGTGGTCATCTACATTTCCCGAGAAAATGGCATCGTAGTCGTCAGGTCTGGCGACTTTGGGCGGCCGGTCCTCTGGATCGTCTCCAAACTCATCCTTGAACCGCTTCTTGTTGCTAACGTCCATCTTCTTCTTGTCTTTGGGCTCCAGGAGGTGGATGAAGGTCTGCACCACCTGCAGAGCTCCGTCTCTAAAGGGCACTACGATCAGCGCCTGCCACACAAGGAGGAAAATGAAACAGCATTGAGTGACTTGGGGGCACTGTGGCGCAGTGGGCCAAGACAACATACCGACCCAGGTTTGAATCAGGGCAGGACCCTACCACGTCTCTCTCTCCCACTCACTTCCTGTCATCTCTTCACTAGCCTATCTTCATTACAGACATAAAGGCCAAAAAAGCATTGAGTGTGTTGATTAGAGAACATTCACAGAACAAAGACAAGTTTTAGACACATGCAGTGTCTGAGACTCACACTGCAACCTGAAGTCACTCAAATCTTTTTTTTGTTGCTGCTGCCCAAATGCAACCCGTGTCGGATCTTTTCTTGACATTCTGAGCGACACAGATCAGATTTTTTCAAATGTAACAGAGGACATTTGGATACTAATTCTGATACATTTGATATTTTCACATGTGACTTCAGTCTGAACGGTCAGTATGTGCAATTACATCCGATTGATGTTCCCTCCGTCAGTTTGCTTTTTGGAGAGTTCACAACATAGATCTGTTGATCTTCTTTGTATACTTCTTCCATGTACTTTTCAAAATGTGCAATTTTATCAAGCAAATTCCATACTTCCTAACTGGACACACAAAATACAGGATGCTACAAATAACAAAAAAGGGCAACGTTACCTTTGGCCTGGTAAGGCCCTGGTCCCTGGTCTCATCGTCCGTGATCTTGCCCTCCTTGAGCTGGGCGTTGTGGGTGAGGACGTTGGAGTTGGCCTTCAGAACATGGTTCAACACGTGCAGACAGTAGGCTCCCCTCACCTCCTTCCCCTCTGCCAAGGGAGAGCACTCTGGCATGTAGACATCTCTATAAGTACCCATCAGACCCAGAAGCTCCTTCTGAAGGTCGCTCAGCTCCTTCTTGGGAGCTCCTTGGGGCTGGAGGGCCTGGTTCAGCGTGGTCCAGTTAGCCTGCAGGGCCTTGTGGAGAGGTGGGAGAGGGAGGCTAGATGCTTGGCCTGGGGCTGGGAACTTCTCCATGGAAGTGCTGCAAAGAAGGTTACCCAGTTTGGGCCACTGTGTGCAAACACAGGAGAAAATCATTTAGAGTAGAGTAACTTTATTGATCTCCCATTAAGAAAGTTAGATTTAGTGCTGAATATCATAAATAATATATTATTGTGCCCTATATGCATAATGTTAAATTACCTTTATTTGGGTCTTTGTTCTTTTCCCTTCTGCTAGCTGCTTGATCTCCTCTTCTGTAAGTTCTGTTTCTGTGTGTTTTGTGAACATGTCTGGAAGGAAAGGACCATTCATTTTAAAGAACCGAAAGTGCCACATAAAATATTACAAAAGTAACACAACATCAAGTCAAGTAGGTTTTATTGTCAATTTCTTTACATGCACTGGTCATACAAAGAATTTGAAATTACATTTCTTGCTTTCCCATACAGACATAGACTAATCTAGGTAAGGACATAGACAGTATAGACATAGACAGTACTTATACATGGACTTAAGACAGTATGGACATGTATAAACTAATGTCCAATGTCGAAAGTGATATTGGAATGTTGAAAGCCATTGAAAGCCTGATGCCCTACCCTACATATCAATTGTGGTTGTCACTTCTCACAAGAAAACAACCACAGCAACTCTACAACAAGCTAGTGTTGTTTAATGCAGAATGCATACACAACTGTACCTATATCTAAAAACAGAATACACATACCCAGTATATAGAACATGATGGAGGACAAACACGGCATTAATCACTTGCCTTCTTTCCCATCAGTGGCACCATCCTCCTCAGCCGTGTCAGGATCTCCCTCTGTAGGGATGTTCGTCTCCAGGCAGAACTGGGACTCGTGCTTCTTGTCTGTGAACTCCTCTCCACCCTGGTCAGCCTTCTTGTCACCGGCCTCATCCAGCACCTCCTCATCTGCCTCAGTGTCATCCTCTTTAAGGCTGGGCTTCGCCTCTGCTGCCTCAGATTCCTCCTCCTCATCTCCTTCGCCATCTTCATCTACTTCTTCATCCTCCTCTTCCTCTTCTCCTTCTGCAAGTGAACACGTTACATGACATTACATAAACATTTATATAATAAAAAGTCACATAGAGAGCACATAAAACAGGCTACAGAGGAACATATAGGCCGACAACTACACATCATATAGTGCCTGTAATTTTCATATCTGAAGGGAGGCAATATTGGATATATGGAGGAGGCTATATCACAAGATCAGCTTACCTCCTTCTAACAATTCTTCTTCATCCTCCTCCTCGTCGCTTTCATCTTCCTCGCCATCAGACTCCGACTGGTCCAGTGTGCCCAGCAGCTTCTGATAAGCAGAGGGTTGTTCCTCCAGCTCAGCATCCTCATCATCATCATTATCGCGCTCAACTTTCCTTCGCTCTGGACTGTCGCGCTGCAAGGTTAGTGAAATAACATATTAGTTGTTGACAAGGCGATACAAATTGTATCATACAATAGAACAGAAATGACTGCAAATACTGCTGGTAGTGTACAGTTTTGCGACAAAACAGTGAAATGTACTGCTCACCAGGTGTACGATCTGCGTCCTTTCTTGCCTGTCTCCAACACTAGGAAAATGAAATCGGAGAAATGTTAAAGTCTGAAAACAAAATGCTTGCATGTCTAAACTCTGAATGTTGCCAATGTTGTTACCACATTTAGCTTGCTTGCCTTAGCTGCACGACTAGGCTAGCTTTCTGGCAGCAGCTTTGGAAGAATGTTCCATTTTACAGTAGCCCTTGCTTTAATTGAATGTACCTGTCATGGAAGGGATGTTCTTCGCCAAACTCCTTCAAGTGCTTTTTCTGTTTCTTAGTCAGTTTGTTAATAGCCTCGTTTTGTTTTCTCTGTCTCTTCCCCATGTTGAACGATGTTGACACGCTTGCCAGGAAACCCACGTGTGTCAGTCAGACGTGTTTTGTGCGCTGTGAGATTCTGGCACGTACTGCCACCTTCTGGATTGGAGTAGACACAACAATCAAAACTTGGGAATTTGCCATGGCACAGCACAGAATAGAGAGAAGACACATAGTACATAAAAGGTACATTTGGCCCAATGACATTTCCCATGACCAATCAGCATTCCATCTCAAAACAGAAAACAAACAGAAAACAGTAACATGAAACAATGTATAAATCAAATTCCAGACATACAGTAAACATGGCTTGACATAGCCTAAAGTCAGAACGTCTTGCTATCGTTGTTTTATTGTTTTGATATGGATGAGTGTGTGACCAAGTTTTGCATGTAAAATTGAATATGTCATGACAAAGACGAAAAAAAAGGGTGTGGGGTGGGGTGGGGTTTGGTTCACCCGCTACACTACCCACTACCCACTACCCTATTCATCGACAATCTGGATCAGGCCATATGCAGTTGGTATGATCACTGAAAACGGTTCCATTACAGTAACTGAGAACATCTGCAGGGGAGGGAAAAAAACTATATAGTACAGCCTGACGTTAATAATTTCTTCTTTTTTTTTGGTGCAAACTGATTTTCATTCCCCGCTTCGCTCCCACCCGATACCATACAAATGCCTGAGATTTCCAAAAAACGTACAGTATGCATGCCCTGTTTGTGATTAAAATGGCTATTAATATCTTTGGTGGGGGGGGCAGCCATCCAGGGAAAACAAGTAAAAGCTGAAATAAATGAACCACACACTTAACTGCCTAAAGGTGATTCATAAACACTCAAAAGGTTAGCAAAACATGGTTAGGTGCCAGGCCGATGAAGGAGGAAACAAACCTCCATGTTCTCCTCTCCTCTCCTCTCCTCTCCTCTCCTCTGCTCTCCCCTCCTCTCCTCTCCTCTCCTCTCCTCTCCTCTCCTCTCCTCTCCTCTCCTCGCCCCATCCCACGTCCCCTCTCCTCCCTTCTACTATACTCTCCTCTCATCACCCCACCTCCCCTCTCCTCTCCTCTCCTCTCCTCTCCTCTCCTCTCCTCTCCTCGCCCCATCCCACGTCCCCTCTCCTCCCCTCTCCTCCCTTCTACTATACTCTCCTCTCCTCTCATCACCCCACCTCCCCTCCCCTCTCCTCGCCCCATCCCACGTCCCCTCCCCTCTCCTCTCCTCTCCTCTCCTCTCCTCTCCTCTCCTCTCCTCTCCTCTCCTCCGCTCTCCTCCCTTCTACTATACTCTCCACTCCTCTCCTCTCATCACCCCACCTCCCCTCCCCTCTCCTCCCCTCTCCTCTCCTCTCCTCTCCTCACCCCTCTCCTCTCCTCTCCCCTACTCTCTCCCTCTCCACTCCTCTTCTCTCCTCTCCTGTCCTGTCCTCTCCTCTCCTCTCCTCTCCTCTCCTCTCCTCCCTTCTACTATACTCTCCTCTCCTCTCATCACCCCACCTCTCCTCCCCTCTCCTCTCCTCTCCACTCCTTGCCCCACCCCACCCCACCTCTCCTTTCGTCTCCTCTCATCATCCCCAACCTCCCTCTCCTCCCCTCTCAGTCTGTCACTGGTGGGGTGGGGTGAGGTGAGGTGGGGTGGGGTGAGGTGAGGGTGGGGCTGGGAAGCTGTGCTAGTGTATGGGAGGGAGGAAGTGCTGATAGAATTATTGAACCTCCAGCCATGGGAGATGTACAGCCTATTCCAAATAACGGTAGCAGGGCCGCTGCGCTGACAGCTTTGCCTGGGCCCAGTTCAAAGTCATCTGAAAGGCCCTACCACTCTGGGCAATGTATTGGGGACCCAATTCCCTGGGCCTAGCTGACTCCTTTGTACCCCCACCCCAACTCAACCCCGAGCAGCATACTCTACAGCAGTGGCCACAAAGATGAAGGTCACTCTGGGGCCTGCAGATTGGAGACTGGTGATGCCCCAACACACCCCCCCCCCTCCACACACACACACACACACACACACACACACACACACACACACACCCTCCACACACACACACACACACACACACACACACACACACACACACACACACACACACACACACACACACACACACACACACACACACACACACACACACACACACACACACACACACACACACTTTTTTTACCGGCCCACTGGATTCCACTGAAATGCGGAGGTCCCTGACAGCAGCCTTGGTGATATTAGACCCTGGTGAATTGAACACGACAGACAGGGCTTGGCCAGGCCAGACTAAGCTGCCCCCGGGTCGTACTGTTGTAGACTGCCCCGGCACATGGTATGGAGGCTCTAAAACGCTTGTGAAAAACAGGCGCTATGTACTTGGGAAGCATTCCTCCACAATTTGCACATGTTTTTTGGCAGTCCGTCCGGGACTGCGAAAGGAATCTCAGTACATTAGGCTAGGTCGCTCGCCTTTTTGCTTGCTTTCTTGCATGCAAATATTTTTTCCCTCTGCATAATCTGTCATTTCATCACTCGGAGAAGAACGATCATTTATAGTGACCCCGGACAGCTGGGATGCATGTGTTATAGAGGGGGTGGTGGAAAGAGATTTACTTGAAGTGCCGTCCAACTTATTAAAAAATACTGAGGACGAAGCAAACCCCCAGTTTGTGAAACAGAACATGTTTACAGGGTACTTGTTAAATTGCCCACATCAGAATCAAAGTAGCCATAAATTTTAATTGGGAGCGGTGTACGCTGTTGCAGTCTGGCTGGTCCTTTGAGAAATCAAGTCTTTTGCCCAATGGCAGATGTTTGTGAAGGGGGATGATCTTTCTGTGTGTGTGTGTGTGTGTGTGTGTGTGTGTGTGTGTGTATGTGTGTGTTTGTGTTTCTGCGGGCGTGCGTGCGTGTGCTTGTACTGAGCACAGATGCCGAAACGTTTAGACGCATACTAGATCAAGAGTTTATGCATATTCAAATGTTGTGTCATAATATTTATCCAATCTCAGACATTCTGTATGTGCACAGACATAGATGAATGTGGTTTTGCTTCCACAGATTACACAAACATATGTCATTGCACACAGCAGATATGAAGCAGATACAAGTAGCACACACATACAGCAGACACGGACACACTCACAGACACTGGCACACACACATGCAGGTAGAAAGACACACACACACACACACACACACACACACACACACACACACACACACACACACACACACACACACACACACACACACACACACACACACACACACACACACACACACACACACACACACACCTGCCTGTCTGTCTGTTTTGAACAAATGTACCATATAATACATTCACCTCTTTCACCTGTTTGTATATCCTGTATGGGTGTTGGGGCCCTATTGTGACCATGGCAGGCCGTATGGGCAGAGAGAGTAGAGAGAGAGGTTCCATTGGCCCATTGTTTCCTGGTTCTATTATGCCCCCCCTTAGGCAGACCTAGGCAGACCTAAGGACTGTTCTATTCATTGTAGGAGCATTATGACACGCCCCTTTAGGCAGACCGGAACCTGGTCATGTTAGGTGCCTATAGAAACCTATTATGTTGGCATATCTCTATAGAATATCTCTGGTATGGGGGCCCTATCAGTGTTTTACCCTGGGGCCCTGTGTGCAATTGCGTCACTGTTCAGTAGTGTCTATTTTGGAGTTAATGGGGGTCCGATTGCAATCACCTCCGAGAGGGAATGTCTTGGATTATGAGTAGCGTAGTAGCTTGTGCAACATCCCTCTGTTAACGACCAGCCGCCGCGGCTCAAGAGGGGTTCCCACTGCCGTCCAGCCTGTTTCAACACTCTCTTGTTGACACTAAAGGGTCAAGCCATATAGCCTCTGGTTCACTGTTATTTGTCTGCCATCGCATGATTGTGTGTGTGTGTGCGTGTGTGCGTGTGTGTATATGACTGACTGTGAGTTTGAGAATGATCGTGCATGTGTGCGTGCGCGTGGTGTGTGTGTGTGTGTTGTGTGTGTGTGTGTGTATGTTTATGTGACTGACTGTGAGTTTGAGAGTGATCGTGCATACGTGCGTGTGTGTAGTGTGTCAGTGTTTCAGACTGTGTGTGTGTGTGTGTGTGTGTGTGTGTGTGTGTGTGTGTGTGTGTGTGTGTGTGTGTGTGTGTGTGTACGTGTGTGTGTGTGTACGTGTGTGTGTGTGTACGTGTGTGTGTATGTGTGTGTGTAGGGCTGCACGATTATGGAAAAAATCATAATCACGATTATTTTGGTCAAAATCATAATCACGATTATTTTGGTCAAAATCATAATCACGATTATTAATCACGATTATTGATTTTTGCAGATTTTTTTGAAAATTATAACAAGATGAAATATAAAGAAGAATGAATTACATACAGATGAGCAAAATAAAATGAATTGTTATAATTATGTAAAGGCAATAGCATGAATCTTAAGTGGACAGATTTCTGGCCAGAAACACCAACCTGTCAGTATGTTCTGGCTTCAAGGATGCTCTCAAAAGTAGGTCACTATTGCCACGATTAAATCACGATTCAAATCATGAGTTCGATTTCACTATTTTATCACGATTTTGATTATTTTTCGATTAATTGTGCAGCCCTATGTGTGTGTGTGTACGTGTGTGTGTGTTCACACACGTGCATGCACGCATCTGTCTCTTTGTGTTAACGAACATGCAGAAACACGCTCACCTGTCATGATCAATCTGATGGAAGTAAGTTAATGAAAGCAAAGCTGCACAAAGACAGGTTTTATATGCATTCGTTTGCATATTTCACTTTTTTGTTTGTCTTTGTTAGCATGGGAAAATACACACATGTGCTGCGAACAAAGGATGGCTGTCAGGTTCAATTTGAAGTTTGTCTATTTCTGGTTTCAGGATGAAGAAGCTTGTGGGTTGGAGAACAACACGGCTTTGGCAGAAGGACCACACACGTCATTAAGGCAACTCTCTCTCACACACACACACACACACACACACACACACACACACACACACACACACACACACACACACACACACACACACACACACACACACACACACACACACACACACTTCATTGCCTCCGGCACGCTGATGACAAGTTTATGCGTATGATATTGCAAAACAAATTTTCTTTTTTGTGTCTGCATGTACTTTGGCTCCCCTACAAATGTTCTTGGGTCTAGACACGTACTTAATATTCCGTTCCATTATGATTCATTACAAGGAGGCAAACACACCCAAAGAGATATATTGTTGAAGCAGCTAAATGAGGAGAACATTGTGTTTTTGATTTGGAGTTGATGAAAACTGCTAAAAATTTGATTTGGATATTGATAAACAGTGCCCTTCAGAATGATTCCGAGAAGTAGCTGTCATAATGTATGAATTTATTTGTTGTTGTTTTTTTTTGCCTTCATTTAACCAGGGAAGAAAATAACATTGAGATAGATACAGTATCTCTTACAAGTGAGTCCCGGGCCAAGGCAGCAGCACATTATTAGCATATTAATAGACAACAACATGTGAATAATACCATATGGAGAAACATATAATTAACTACTGTAGATATGACACTGAAGAATGCTTGCACACCACATTTCAGAGCAATAGGCCTACTATCTAGCCCTATCTACCCTCGAGGCATGTCTTCAGGCTGGCGTATGAAGTGAAAAATCCCCCTCACGTCTGTCTCTGGAGCTCTCACCGAGCAGGTGGCGAGCAGGGCATTTGCCCCTGGGCCCAGGGCCCTCCTGTATTGGATGTGGGGGCCCTATTGTGACCTTGGCAGGCCGTATGGGGGGCCCTATCAGTGTCTTGCCCTGGGGCCCTGTATGTAATTTTTCCGCCACTGGCTCTCACTGTCACTAGTGTACACGTCAAGCGGCAACAGGCTTCCACATTCAGCCTTTCTTTTATTGTGAATCGATGTTGCAACAGCAGGCTGAAAGCTGAGAGGGCAGGAGAACAAGTGTTGGTGCGTAGCCAAGCAAGTGGCCTGAAGCTCAGGAGGACTCACCTGTGGCAGCAACCAACATGCCTGCACACACACACGCACACACATGCACGTACGCACACACACACAGGCATGCACACGTACACACTGCATCACACACACACACACACACACCTGTACACGCATACACACACAAACACATGTGGATATGCACACACGCACAGATACGCAAACAAACTGTCATTCTTACCTCACTTCTTTCTTTCTCTCTCTCTCTCTCTCTCTCTCTCTCTCTCTCTCTCTCTCTCTCTCTCTCTCTCTCTCTCTCTCTCTCTCTCTCTCTCTCATTCACTCACTCACGCACGCACGCACGCACACACGCACGCACACACACACGCACACACACACACACACACACCAGGGGAGGCTTGTTTTTTTATGTCTCCTGATGAATACCTCTTTGTGCGGATCCTGAATGCTGTGGTTGTTTCTATCTGGGTGTCTGTGTTTGCGAGCGTCTGTGGAATGAGGCCTTGTTGCGTCCCGACTGCTCTTGTGCAGTTTCATTTACTTTGCCGCTGTGCCAACTGACGAGGCCTGTCCGCTGAGCGACAATGAAATAAGCACCGTATAATAATAATGGACACCACCCACACAACCAGTGCTGCCTTTCCACGTGATACTGTAAAGGAGCTAAAAAAGGATGTCTGTTACTGTTATTAAGTGAATTAATTAATTTTATTATAGCCTACTTTATATATCAATAATGACACTTTTGGAAAGAGATCATGTCTACTTCAGAAGATTTTCTTACGAGTGCTCTTTTGTCTTGGGAAATATGGGATTAACAGTCCAAACTGACCTCCAGACATCTGACTGATCTATTTTGCATGCCTGGGCCAGGTATTGCAATGACCCTGTCTGTCTGTCTGTCTGTCTGTCTTTCTGTCTGTCTGACTATTTGTCCACCTGCAATGTCTGTGGTTGCCTTCATGGGGCGCTAAACACATCATGTGCATGTAGGGGTAGGGGGGCAAGGCTGCAACAAAGAAGGTGGATCTAAGAAGAAGCGTCATTTTGTTTCTTTTCCGGTATCCACTTTATGCCGGGTGAACGCCCCTTTAGGAGACCTTCGGTTAGGAGACCTTCGGAGTCCTGAGGTTTAGAATCAATGAAGTCCCCTTAGCGCTGTAGATGGCGGTAGCGCACGTCTTGCGCAAACACCTCAAAAAGAGAAGAAGAAGTAGGGGACAACGCCCCCTTTGGAGACCCAACTTGAGCACACGCTTTTGCATTGAGTGGGCGTGTTTTGCGTTATCTTGGTTTGATTCAGTATTTTTGGCTGCAATCTCTGATTGTTCTTAATCTTGCTCTTGCTCTGAATTATTATGAGATGACTGATCAGAGCCCCTGTCTCCTCATGAAATAATGGACAGGACAGATTCCGGCCTCATATAACTAGGCCTGACATTACATCTTCCATACCTGCAGATTTCTGCCTGATGTCTTTCAATTCAAACAGTGCAAAATCCAACATTTTCCTTTTTGTTATTGTGGTTACAATTGATATCCCTGAGACTAGTGGAAAACATATCCCATTAAAAGAATGTCTGCATGGGAAAGTAAGAGACGTAATTTCAATTCTTTGTATGACCAGTGCAATGTAAAGAGATTGACAATAAAACCGACTTGACTTGACTTGAGAATAGTACATCTGATCTCAGAAGAATGAATGTGTCTGTTGTTTCAATCAGATTTGACATACCTTTATTCTTCCTTCCTTCCTTCCTTCCTTCCTTCCTTCCTTCCTTACTTCCTTCCTTCCTTCCTTCCTTCCTGAGTGAAAGTGACTGAGTGAGTGAGTGAGTGAGTGACCCACTGTACTCCATGCTTCTTTGCCCACTGCAGGCCTGGCTTAGTGGCCTTCATCCTCCTTATGAGTAAGTGAGTGAAATTGAGTGAGTGAGTGACTGACTGACTGTGTGATTGAGTGAGTGAGTGAGTGAGTGATTGAGTGGCCACTGTAGGCCTACTCATATCCATTTGCCCATGGCAGGCCCGGATTCCTCAGAGCCTCCTTGTGAGTGAGTGAGTGAGTGAGTGAGTGAGTGAGTGAGTGAGTGAGTGAGCGCAAGTGAGTGACTGAGTGAGTGACTTTGTGATTGAGTGACTGAGTGATAGTGAGTGAGTGAGTGACCACTGTACTCCATGCGTCCTTGCCCACTGCAGGCCTGGCTTAGTGGCCTTCATCCTCCTTATGAGTAAGTGAGTGAGTGAGTGAGTGAGTGAGTGAGTGAGTGAGTGAGTGAGCGCAAGTGAGTGACTGAGTGAGTGACTGAGTGAGTGAGCGCAAGTGAGTGAATGAGTGACTGACTTTGTGATTGAGTGACTGAGTGATAGTGAGTGAGTGAGTGAGTGGCCACTGTAGGCTCATACCCATTTGCCCATGGCAGGCCCCGATTTCTCAGAGCCTCCTTGTGAGTGAGTGAGTGAGTGAGTGAGTGAGTGAGTGAGTGAGTGAGTGAGTGAGTGAGTGAGTGAGTGAGTGAAAGTGACTGAGTGAGTGAGTGAGTGAGTGACCCACTGTACTCCATGCTTCTTTAACCACTGCAGGCCTGGCTTAGTGGCCTTCATCCTCCTTATGAGTAAGTGAGTGAAATTGAGTGAGTGAGTGAGTGACTGACTGACTGTGTGATTGAGTGAGTGAGTGAGTGAGTGATTGAGTGATAGACTGAGTGAGTGATAGTGAGTGAGTGAGTGAGTGAGTGAGTGAGTGAGTGAGTGAGTGAGTGAGTGAGTGAGTGAGTGAGTGAGTGAGTGAGTGATAGTGAGTGAGTGAGTGAGTGAGTGAGTGAGTGAGTGAGTGAGTGATTGAGTGAGTGAGTGATTGAGTGGCCACTGTAGGCCTACTCATATCCATTTGCCCATGGCAGGCCCGGATTCCTCAGAGCCTCCTTGTGAGTGAGTGAGTGAGTGAGTGAGTGAGTGAGTGAGTGAGTGAGTGACTGAGTGACTGAGTGAGTGAGCGCAAGTGAGTGAATGAGTGACTGACTTTGTGATTGAGTGACTGAGTGATAGTGAGTGAGTGAGTGAGTGGCCACTGTAGGCTCATACCCATTTGCCCATGGCAGGCCCCGATTTCTCAGAGACTCCTTGTGAGTGAGTGAGTG
>NC_085875.1:5557515-5577515 GCF_034702125.1 Engraulis encrasicolus | reverse complement strand
ATCGCCCACTTCCCCTGAAAATGGCAGCCACTCATGTTACCTGATGTGTGTTCCTCACACACACACACACACACACACACACACACACACACACACACACACACACACACACACACACACACAAACACACATAAACTAACACACACACACACACACACACACACACACACACACACACACACACACACACACACACACACACACACACACACACACCCATAACCAACCACACACACAATATACATAAGCACACACACGCACATGCATGCACACACATGCACACACGCACGCACACACAAGCACACAAAAACACAAACACACACTCAAGCACACACGTAAACACAAGCACACACACACATACGACCACAACAAGCACACACAAACAAGACAAGCACATACGTGTACACACACACACACTCACACACACACACAACCACAACAAGCATGCACAAACATGCATACGACACGCACGCACACACACGTACACACACACACACACACACACACACACACTGACTCCCTCCCACCCCACCCCACTCCACCCCACCCCACCCTCATTCAGCCCTCTTGCTGGAAATGAACAGGCTTTATTTGTGGTGTTTGGTCACCCTCCAGCCAGGCTGCGACTGATAAAGTCCGCTGCAACAAGCGCTTGTTTATTTCCTCAAAAAACAAACTCGAGTGGGGCGGAGGGGTCGGGTTGGAGAGGGGGGGTGGTATGCGGCAGCCAGTGCCAAGCAAGCTCACACCGGCAAAGCAAACACGGGCCCGAGATTGACCGCCGACATACTTTGCGGCTGTTATTCTTTGCCCCTTAACCAAGCAGCAAATCACTCTGGAGCTACTGCTAACGGCAGCAATTTGCCGAGGCCTTATCGGTCTGGATAATCAGGGGTGTCTGAATGCTCGGCCGCCTAGTTCCATGGCTGCGTTTGGATGGGGGTCACTGCACGACTGCCACAGTGATTACGGGGAGCTAGCTGCCCTTTTGGCTGGGAATGGACTGGACTGTCTCACTGCCTATCTGTCTGTCTGCCTGCCAGTCTAACTGACCAAAATAACAAGCTATATTGTAGAAGTCATTAACAGTATGCTAAATATATTTACATAGCTGCGTGTATGCTCCAAATCAGATGTGACCTAATGGATACGGAGGTCGTCTTTGGATCGAAAGACTGCGTTTGTCCTTGCCAGTCTCACTGACCAAAATAACAAGCTATAGATTATATGTACAGTATGCTCAATATATTTACATAGCTGCATGTAAGTATGTTCAGAATCAGATGATGCCTAACACTGGGATCGCATGCCTGTGTTTGCTAGCACACAATGTTGGGTGTCTTTGGCAGAGGTGGGGTCACCGGAGATCACGTAGGGCCATAGGGAAAGAGCAGCATGATCCATCAGGAGCTGAACATTTCTCAACCTTTTGAGAACAAAGCAATGAATGTGAGGCCACAATTCAGTGCGGCAACATGTGACTTCATCCAGTGTAAAGTGAATGCGAGTGCATTGCGACACTGCAGAGGGCCGCATGGGCATTCATGGGTAAGCGGTTAGGTAGCCCACTTGTAGCACAAAGGTTGTCGGTTCAACCCCGGACCCGCCGGGTTGGTGGGGGGAGTAATTAACCAGTGCTCTCCCCCATCCTCCTCCATGACAGAGGTACCCTGAGCATGGTACCGTCCCACCACACTGCTCCCTTAGGGGCGCCATTGGGGGCTGCCCCCTTGCACAGGTGAGGCATAAAATGCAATTTCATTGTGTGCAGTGTGCAGTGAACACTTGAGTGCTGTGTCACAATGACAATGTGAGTTGGAGTTTCCCAGGTGGGTTCATATGTGCGGTTAGGGAGGTCGTCTTTGGATCATATGGTTGCAGGTGTGAGTCCCGTCCTACACCTTTGTCCATGGCTGAGGCACCCTTGAGCATGGCACCTGCTCTCACATTACTCCTGGGAATGCAACCAATAGCGTGTAATAACTGTAAATTACTAAGAATCGATGTGTCAAAGAATTGTAATTCACTGTAATCACTATCAGCTTTACTGGCCTAGTACACGTACAAGGGATTTGACCTCGGCATGACATTACGGTAATGTGTAAATACCGGTATGTGTTAGTGTCTTGTGCACTTAATTTCTTCCCCCTTGGATGAAACACTAATAGTGAATACTCCCACATATTATGATAAGTTGTTATGACACTTAGAAAATGTCTTAGTCTTTTGAGTTGTAAAACCTCACAGGTACACTTCAATCCTACCTGATCACTTGCAATTCATCCCAGTTGGGCATTCCATCCAATAGAAAATTGCGTACATCTGTGATCAGTCTAAATGGTTGCCTCAACAAGAAAGAGCAAGTTTTTTGCAGTATGTTGAATGGATCTACCGTATACATTTTTTCTTTTCCCAGGCTTACACGTAAATGCTAATGATGCGTTTTCAACCAAACGCTGAAAATCGTTAGTGTGAGGAAAACTCCCTGGCACGCATGATGAATTAGTGGCTGGCTATACCAAAAGTGAAAGGGGTGGAGAGTGAGCAAGGACATTAGGGACTTCACCCACAGCGCACGAAAAAAAAAATGATAGAGCAGAGCCGCACGCATTAACATACATTTTCGTGCAGTTTACAAGGCAATAACCTCTCTTAAGGGGACTAAGTGACCGGGCCACAGCCTGGATCCATTAAGGCACGAGAGAGCTGTGGAGCTGTGTTCTTGAGAGACAACGCCGCGGGAGGAAGCCGACCCAATTTGGCGCCCCGCGCCTGACGCTCGCTGCCAGTCTGACATTATGTCATGACCGACCGAATGGGGTGACGCTACCAAACTTCCTTTGTTGTAGTCAATTAAAGCTCACCGTCAGGACTTCCTGTTTACCCAGTGACACACAATTAATACGATTCAGCATTAGCCAACGCAACAAGAAAAGGGGGGAGTGGAGAGAGAGGAGGGATGTCTCCCGGGGTTACGGGCGACAGTTAATTATCTGGTGGGGTTAAAATAATTACAGGCAAAAACAAAAATACTGTATCTGATGAATTCAGCATGTTGCGAAACCAAAGCATACTACATGGCCTTTAACGTTTGCTATGGAAACAATTACCACAAATAATGGTAATAGAAGTGAGTGCACATCCAGAAGTCTGTAATAGCATGCAGCGTGGATTAGATGACACACCGCATAACCGAATACAAGTGCAGACCCACTAACGACGTGTTCCTTTTTTTAGCCTCATTTATGTCACATAACGCAGTGGCAAGGGGGAGCCAAGCGTCGTCACCAGATTAGGATCGGGTACGCTGCTTTTTTCAGACCTTGTGGCACACACACGGCTCAGATGAAAGCCGTCATTACTGCCTCCTCTGCGCTGCGCGGGAGCCAAAACCTGTCCCCCTCTCACATAACCTGGACGCGTCGTCGAGCTTTGCGGTTTACGCAGTGGAAATATCTTCTGAATGTCTCAAGACGCTTGCTTTCTCTCTCTCTCTCTCTCTCTCTCTCTCTCTGTCTTGCTCTCGCTTTCTCTCTCCCCTCCTCTCCAATCTCACCCTCACCCTCACCACGCCAGGAGCTAGACCGAGAAAACTGTGAGGCCAGCTCCGCTCAGCTCGAGCACTTCTTGGCAACCGTTTCTCCCCCCCAGCGGGTGTGGAGCCGCCAGACCCATCGCTACTGTCGACATTCCCCGGCGAAGGTCGTATCGAATGGAAACCCGAGAGTGAGTCGCCCCAACGCAAACGAGCAAACGGTCCTCCACCCACCCTCCCAACCTCTGCACCCCATCCACCATCCGCCTCCACTCCCCTTTCCCCCTTCCCCTTCCTCTCCCCCGCCTGTTGTCACATCAAATGTGCCGTTTCAAGAGCTAACACTTCTGGGCAGAATATAGGGACTGCAAACCAAGCGCTGCAAAGGTACTTAAGACAGACGCGCAAGGAGCCTCAGTTATGGGAAGAATCAAATGAGCGAAAAGAGGGGTGGGGGGGGACATTTATGTGAGCCAGGCGGACTGTATGGCCACCCGTTGCCTACCTTCCAAGGAAAGCTTTTCTGAACACATGCTCCAAGGTCTGGGCATAATGGTTCTACTTCTTCCGTTACTTCCAACAATGACATAAACCCATGGCCTAATGTTAACCAGAGGTCTTAATTGCCGACTACTGACTTAATGTTTTTTTTTTTTTTGCTTTGCTTTATTTTGTTTCACTTAATGCATTGTCCTGATTTGCCTTGGCACGTTTGGTGTGGCTACCCTTTTTTTACACAGACAAGCTGAAATATGCAAGACCTGTCATTCAAGTCAAGCCTGAGCCAGAGCCAGAGTAGAGAGCAGAAAGCGGGAAAGCGAAAGTGTCACCCTTCCAAGTAAGCAGCCAGTCACCTGCACGCTCGTGGCAGGCTGACATCTTGGAAGCCTAGTCCTGGCCTCAGCCTGGGTCCCCGGTTCCTGACTCTCGTCCCGGTCCCTGGTCGGCTTCTGGCTGGTTAAAGACAGGAGTCTTGATGAGAAACCTCACTTGGGGAATATCAGTGTAGTGCTGCTGCTGCTCAGATTGTTATATCAGCCGCCCGCCACTCTGCGGTGTAGAAGGCTGCTGACAGCTGGAAGCCAGGCCCTGAACAAAGTCATTTGAAAGGCACCCCTTATCCATACATAGAATGTAATGAGGACCCAATTGTGACCCCCGGGCCCAGGATGACTGACCTGTTTGTTCCTCCCTCTGTCAGCTACCCTGGCTGAGTACACCCACATTATGCATTATGCTGTGCATGTCTGCACTGAAATCAGTCTGTTGCTGCTCCAGCCATGCGGCTGATGATGATGCTTGGCAATGCTTGTCATTTCTGTCATGATGGAAATGGAATCTCAGACCAAAATCATACAAGGGATTCAGAGTATGGAGGTAGGAAGGGTCGCTGACAGCTTTGCCTGGGCCCGGGACAAAATCAGCTGAATGCCCCCTCCTCCATCCCACTCAGTACATACAATGCAATGGCGACCCAATTCTGGGCGCCCTTCATCCCTGAACCTAGGATAACTGACCCATTTGCCCCCTGTACCCCCCAACCCCCCCGTACCCCACCTCCACCCCCACCCGGTTGGCTTCTCTGGAGGTAGGGTAGGTGCAGCATGACTTTATGTCCTTGAAATCACATCAAACTTTCCTGAAGGGTAGATCAAATTATGCAGGTCTTTCCCAGAAGCTGCAGTGCCTAACAAGTCAGTTGTGGCCAAGGATGTAGGTTTTCAGGAGTCCCCGTTTCACCTTGTGCCTTTCTGCTGTAAAATTAGACCCATGCAGTGGCAGTGGGAAGCCACATCAGCTCTCGGACTGAGAGACAGATGGATGGACTTACCTGCTCCAGCTCCACCTGCTCTTGAGTCACCCTGACTAGATTACAGACTACTAATACATATAGGCTGGGCATAACGACTTAATTACTGAGACATTTTAAGGTGAGTCTGTCCCTGCTTCGCCTCGTGCCTGTCTGCTTCAAATTGAGATCAGGCGGTGGGAGCCACATCAACTCCGTGATGGATGCATGGATGAACGGCCTGCTGTCAAATCCCCCTGACCAGTCTTACCAGGCAAACACACCGGCAAGATTAGGTGACAGAGAATCGCTGGACTGTGTAGAAACATCGATATGAGCGATAGAAGTGATAGTATGTCCGGTAAGGGCCAAAACATACCAAGGCGGAACGGAACGGTCGCAGGACGGACGCGGTCTTTCTGCTTAGTTTTGGCCGGCGTGCTTTTCTCTGCCTTGCACACTGACAGCGTCGGCGTGCGCGGCCAGTCCTATTCAAAGCCCTAGCCACAGCCAAAGCTAGCTAGCAAAGCTATTTGAATGAGACACCGCCGGTCGCCGGCGTGAAAAATACGCTCGAGTTCTATTTTCCAAATGCAGCGCGGCGCGGAGCCGGCTCCCGCGCCGCTGACGCCCGACTACCGCCGGTTGGAGTTTAAGGCCCAGATAGGGTTCAATGTATTTTCTTTCTTTAAAAAACGTGGCCGTTCCGCGACGCTTTACCGCCTTGGTGTGTCAGACCCCTAAAAGCTGAAGGCAAGCATTCCCACATTTCAATTGACTGTGTTGGCTGTCGCCGAATCACATCATACGTAGCTCATTTGCATAATAATTGCTGAAGTCCAACTACAAACTGTCGCTCAAGTTGGAAATGGGGTTAATGTTGATAAGTCCCCGTTTCACCTCATATCGGTCTACTTCAGACCGTGCAGAAAAAGAGTCATACCACCTCCATAAACTACAACCTCGTTACCTGCTCTCCAGTCTCTTCCCCTCCCTCACCATATTAGTCATTGGTGGGCAGGGAAGAGGTGGTGATGTGGGGTGAGTTCCCGCTTCACCTGGTGGCTGTCTGAGGCCATGCAGGCATGGGAGCTGTATCCCGTTCACCAGGGGAGTCAACAGGGCAGGACAAAGGGGTCAGTTGTCCCCGGGCCTAGGGAGAGAGGGGGCCCAGAACTGGGTCCTCATTACAATTTATGTATTGGATCGGGGGCCCTTTTAGTTGATTTTGTCCCGGGCCTGGTCAAAGCTTTCAGCGGCCCTGACGTTCAGGATGAATGGATGGACCACCCCTCGCTTGATCTCTACCTCCCAATCCCAAGGAGTCAGTGGAGGTCAACAATGTGGAGGATGTGGGTGAGTAAGTCCCCACTTGACCTTTAAGCTGTCTGTCTGCCTCACATTGGGTTTATGCCATGGAAGCCGTACCACCTTCACCACCAAGGATGGATGGACGGACGGTTTAACTCTGAAGTAATTACCTGCTCCAGCACCACCTGCTCTCTAGTCGCTCACCCTCTCCCCCTCCCACTCCCACCGCTCATCTCCTCCTCCCACCTCCTACTCCCTCCGTCTCTCCCTCCCTATCCCTTTGCCGCCCCCCATCAGGCAACAGGTCCTTGTAAACAAAGTGCTGAAATCTCCCGTGGGGTATCTGGATTTACGAGCCATCATCATGATGAATTTATCAAAGCTTTACAAGGGGCTCTACGAGCTTTTACTGGGCCGTAAATTAGCACAGGCATGGGTTGGGAATGTGCTTGCACCCCTCTGGTCAGACCTGCACATTTGTTGGCACCGGGGCCGCTGCACTGGTGGTGGGGCAGGGAGAGAGAGAGAGAGAGAGAGAGAGAGAGAGAGAGAGAGAGAGAGAGAGAGAGAGAGAGCATGGATACCTACACCCACCCCATACACCCACACAGACACATAATCACACACACACGGACGGACAGTGTCCCAGTGTTCAAACCTTTGAAGCACCACATACACACACACACACACACACTTATGCACACCGACACACCTACCCACAATGGCATATGCACACACGCACACACACACACACACAAACACACACACACACAGTGTCCCAGTGTCCAAACCTTCACCAACACACACACACACACACACACACACACACACACACACACACACACACACACACACACACACACACACACACACATCGTCCCCCAGTGTCCGTAATCATCCAGCCACGCAATCCCAACCAGCCACAAATCAGCAGCTCTTCCTGGAAAGCAAAGGCAGAATACATGTCAACGTGAATCAGCCCACAACAAGCATGATCCATTTTTGGCAAGTTTCTATTCCCCCCCCCCCCTTTATATAATTGGAGCGTCTCAAACTGCCTCAGACAAGGATCCTCAGTGGGTTTATGCGGTGCGGTTTTCGACTTGACAGTCCTCTCATCCTCTGTGGTCTCTGAGGTCTTTCTCTTCGGGGCCCACTGCACTGATGAGTTCCTATCTGGAATAGTGTTTTCGTTGTACGCTCCTGCTTATGAAAACGGAAGCTTACATGCTCCAGATTTAAAGAATGAAAGCTGCAACAGATGTGTGTTTTAATTTTTTTTTTTTTAAAGAAGCTATTCTGTTGGTGTCATGAATTTAGGTTCCTTGACTTCTGTTCAAATTTTGCTAAACTGAGTCATTGCTGTCTGAGAAACACTCACGCTGTCACGCTTAGAAACACACTCTCTCTCTCTCAATCTCTCGCGCTCTCTCTCTCTCACACACACGCATACACACGCACACGCACACGCATACACACACACACACACACACACACACACACACACACACACACACACACACACACACACACACACACAAACAAACAAACTATGATGTAGTGTGCAGGAAGGTGCTCATTGAAGATAACTGTTTATGCAATATTACTTTAGCTTGATGTGATCTCTGCTGTAAAACTTTAGGTGCCACAATGTATTGTTCTGGTTTGCCACCTCATATATGCAGTTACACCATCATAACCACTGCATTTGGAGCCCAGATGTTCTCGACGGACCACTAAACAGTCTTTCTTAACTGGTTGGTCGGGACCCAAAAAATGGGTCGCGGAGGTCTTGGGTGGGTCGCGGAGCTGTATTTTTAAAATGTACCGTATTAATCCCCCCTTTAAGATGCGGTGTAATGAATAAATGACTGATGTTGAAGAGAGGGTAAAACATTGTCAATACTCCTCTCCACTAGTTGTTAGGCACGTTATATGTCAGAAACATGATGTATGTTATCAAATGCATGTTTTTGATCATTATAAACTGACCAGTTTCCACATCGTAATAAAAGTAAATTGGGTCACAACGTTGTGTCTGCGGAAAATGGTGGGTCCCAAGACAAATCTAGTTAAGAACCACTGCACTAAAACCTCCTCACTAAAGGGCAATAACAACAGAATCGGAGAAAAGACCTACAAAAATAACAATTAACCATAAATTGCACCTTCTGCTGCACCGAAAATAGGTAACAATTTTTTCGAAATCATGCACGTATTAAAATGAGGAATGCTGGTGCGGTGCGGCACCGAGGGGGAAAGAAAATAACACGTCCATACTCCCAATTATCCATCCGCGTTAAAGCTGCTTGACGTCAACGAAGGCTAGAATGTGCTGATGGCATGCTTGTTGTCTGTTTGCATTTGCCCAGCTGTTGTTTTACAGAGATATGAGTTAAGTGACACAAACATGTTCTGCGGCATTAAACAATATGGTGCTAAATAGCGGCAAGGCTTTTCCAGATGTCTTAACCCTAAACCTACATAATGCTTACCTAAACATAGGCCAGGAACATTCAGTAACGATTCTTTGAAAACAGGCCTCAGTCACACTTCGCTGGCATGGCAGTTATATCAACAAGCTGTTGCTGCTTGGTGTAAATGAAAGGTAATGCAAACTGTCACCCTTTTGACGTGAAGTGAGGAATGTTTTATTTTAAGGATTTTTTTTTCGGAGTCGTTATTTCTCCTAATTAATCTCAAAACTGGCGTGGGCACAAACAGTCCCCCTATGACAAACATGCGACGAGAGATCGCAGTTGTCTTAACAACTGGAGTTTATGACACAAATATTTACTTGGATCGAGAAAACACTTCATGCTAACAGCCACAGACCACAAACATGACGAGCTATCTTAAAATGATTGCAATAAAAAAAAGAAAGCTCACTGACTGTATGGCGATGAAGTGGAGCAGGCAACATTTATGGACAAGTGGGGCAGTTGGTTTTGAACAACAACTGCGGTGTGTGTGTGTCAAAACCTTAAACGTTTGTGAAAATCATATTAAAAAGTCATAACTCCTTCACGGTGGACTGAGATAGGATCTCTGGCCTTCCTCCTCCTCCTCCGCAGTGCACATCTGGCCCTGCTAAATGCTTCAAGTATGAAGGAGGGCATAAAACGACAACGTGTTAGAAGTAGGTAATGAGTCAGTCTTATAAAAACAACTCATGGAAAATGCATTGTTTACGTTTCCAGCAAACAGGTGCAAGAGCAAGCAAGTCAATGTGTCTTGTTAAACAACAGTGGTGAGGGTGTATTTTCCACTGTAACGGCCCTATTATTAGGCCCTGCTCGTTTGCACACCTTATCCATGTGTGTCTGTGTGTGCAATGCCCCGCTTGGCACCAGGCGTGCACCGTTAGGGCCCTTGCACCACCCCCTCACCACCACCCCCCGCCGCCACCAGTCCCATCCCACCTCTTGCATTCGGTGCCAAGGCATCGGCGGGAGGCCTGTGCGAGTAGTCGAGAGCGTCTCTGTGAAGTGAGCACTGAATAAAAACAACGCACCTGGTCCTCTCTGGGACCCACGGAAGGTGTTAAAACACCAGGAGCACTCGTCTGTTTTCGGAGGAACGGAGAATGAGGGGAGAGGAGAGAGAATAAGGAGGAGGAGGAGAAGAAGAACAAGGGAGGAGAGAAACAAGGAGGTGCGGTGGAGGGAGGGAGGGAAGTATAGAGGGAGGGAGGGAAAGAGGGCACACATTAACGAACAGGTGCAAACTTCCAATTAGACTGAAGGCTAATGCTTGACTCGTAAACATTTTTAAAGCCAGGCATCTGTGCTCAGACAGACATACCCACCATGCCTCAGCGCAGCGCGTGAGCGAGGCGAGCTGAAGACATGTTATAGTCACAGCCTGTGGTTCATCTTGGCGCGAGAGGCCAGAACAACGTCTCGTCTCACCACAAGAGAGATGTCTGGTCCTTCGAGCCCCTTGTGAGATCATTTCAATGCCCGCATCCCTCAGTCATCCCAGCCACGGTCCATCAGCTCTGGGCAATGCTAATGAATGGTTAAAGGGGGGAATGGGACAGCAGGGCTGTTGTGTGGTGTGCTGAAAACCCACCAACGTTCTGCTGCTGGTGGAACACAAGCCTTGATTCAAGCATTGGTCCCAGATGGAAGCTTTACTAAACTTATATCCCCCTAATATTTTCTTTTTCTTTAACCTTAAGCTAACCCCATAGGGAGGAAAGCCCGTACCCAAACCGACAGTGAAACCTAAGCTAGCCCAGGAAGGATACAGGCTTGAACTGAGATCCTGAGCCAATGATGGCTGAGGCAGCATAGCAGCGGCAGCAGGGCCAAATGAATGGAGAGAATAAGAATATTGCTCGCTACCGCCCGCGCCATGCAGTACACCAGCGCTATTCTCTCTCCACTTGGTTTCCTTCAGTGTGCCCTAGACGGGGCGCAACAGGGAGGGTCATACCCAGGGACAAATTATGACTTCATGGGCCCCTGAGCCAGACAGCAAGAAAGCCCCCCCCCCTCCAAGTGGCTGTTGATAGATTCCGAAAAGATTCAGGGTTTTAGGCCAGATGTTAGAAATGCCTACCTTGTTGGGCGTTCGGGGGTTTGTCCCCTGAGAAAAGTTGAAAACAGTGTTACAGTTGTTAAAAGTGCAATATTTAACGCAATGTGAGAAAGAGAATATAGAGCCGTGGGGCTTCAGGGCCCCCTTGGTTCTTGGGTCCCCGATTCCAAGCCCTGTAGGCCCATGCAGTAATCCCGCCTTGGTGATACCGAACCCTTGCCACCCCCCTCACAGAGATAAGGCCCACGCAGCAGGCACAAGGTAAGTTGAGCGTGTCGCCCCCCTACCGAAAACCATGTGCTTATTCAACGCAGAATAACATCGTTTACCGCTTGTCATGAACTCAATCCCCATTCACAATTGATTTTCATCAAGAACGCTACTAATGTCGACTTTCGTAGACTCACAACAGATGTCGTTGAGGGACATAAAAGGAGGTAGGGTTTTTTATGGGATGAAACTGGCAGTGTGGCGTGCCTTGCAGTCCACCTGTGTGTCTATGTGGCAGCACGTGAGTCTATTGCTTTCTGGTGTGTGGCATGAAACGGTTACCTTTTTTCCCAGCCTACGACAGGGGAGCCTCGGCCATGTTGACTTGATGACTCTTAAGAGTCTTCATTGATACCACAAGGAGTGCATTATATGTCTGAAAACTGGGGGCCCCCCATTTAAAAACGCTTGAATTATATACAGTCCCCCTGCCATCCTGTTGTATCCAGCCAAAAAAATATCAGTTGCTAAATTACTCTTGCCTACAGTGGTGGGGGCCAATTGGCCAATGCAATGAGATATGCTATATCAAGAAGTCACACTGACTGCCTTTTCTGGTTGGGCAAAATACACAGTGTATGCAGGATATTAATATCAAAATACATACAGTGCAAATGCACATATTTGTGCGGTTGCGTTCACTTCTCTCCCAAGAAATAAACACACATGCACAAAAACATTGGTCCCTCGTCACTCAACACTTGTGCCTGTACACATACACACAAACACATGTGTGCACGCATGCACGCACGCACGCATGCACCCACCCACACACACACACACACACACACACACACACACACACACACACACACACACACACACACACACACACACACACACACACACACACACACACACACACACACACACACACACACACACCAATTGGCAACAGTTCCCTGTAAGTAAGGCAATATTTGATCCGCCACTACATTTGGGATTTTGGATCACCCGGCAAGCATGTGTTGGAACAGAGGAGCATCCAAAACCACAATATCAAGTAAATTAACACTGATCGAATCATTTGTGTAACCTCTTACAGACGCGTCACGTTACTGATCATGGGAGCGCAAGAGGCTAAGCCGGGCCTTGCCAATTTAATATAACGGCCCCAGCTTTGCTTCAGAAGTATGAATTACATCTAATATTTCAGAGAGAATGCTGAATGATATCTCAGTGTTCAAGTGTTTTTTGAGATGTGTGAGTCAAAGGTTTACTGTGCACCATTTGCTTTGATGCATTCAGTGAAGCAAAACATCCTACGGAGACTAAACCGCATGGCTCCATGACGGACAGATTTTGTTTCCCTTTATTTCTTAGTTTATGGTATAGATACACCACTGAATAGATTCGGTTAAAACTTATCCGACGCAATTAACAGTGGGCATTATCACATTTGCTGAACAAAAAAGGCTGTGACGCATAATGTGAAAAAAAACCCTGTGTTATATAAATCCTCTGCCATGCTTCCATTAGCTTGGTGTTACCATGATGTCCTACTAATTTCATTCATACAGAGCATCTTGAACAGCCCGATTGAGAAATTATTACCAGAGATATTCTATAGAGATATGCCAACATAATAGGTTTCTATGGGCACCTAACGCGACCAGGTTCCGGTCTGCCTAAAGGGGCGTGTCATAATGCTCCTACAATGAATAGAACAGTCCTTAGGTCTGCCTAGGTCTGCCTTAGGGGGGCCATAATAGAACCAGGAAACAATGGGCCAATGGAACCTCTCTCTCTCTACTCTCTCTGTTATTACTGGTGGCAGGGGCGGACTCTGCTGCAGTTTGAAATGTGCATCTGATTGTATCTAATCACTAACGTTTGATTGTAACATTACATTACATTACACTTTTATCCTAAGCGACTTACAGTTATTTACAGGGAATTGGTTACAGTCCCTTGAGCAATGTGGGGTTATGAGCAATGCGTGTCTTGCACTAGGGCACTTTAGCCATGGATGGAGATGTAAGGAGAGGTAAGGGTGGGATTCAAACCACTCTGCAACCCTCTGATCTTCAGTGCACCTCCCCAACCATTAGGCCACGGCTGCCCACAACAAGGAGACAAACAACGTTGGTTCGGACATGTACTCTGCTCATCTGTAATGTGTCATTGTTTGCCCCCTACCTCGCTACACCCTCATTGGCTGATCGGCCAATCTCACCAATATAGCAGCATATAGATTCTCTGAATGTGATGAAAAAGCTGACAGAATGTTGGGGGGATTTGCTTTTAAATATTATAGAGAAATCCCCAGACTGTATTTTGTGTCTCCCCTCTTACATAGGGCATCAAGAAGGGTTCCGGCGATTGCAGGAGGATATTGCACTCACCTGTCTTGAGAAATACAAGTGTGTGTGTGTGTGTGTGTGTGTGGGTGTGTGTGTGTGTGCGCGTGTGTGTGTGCGTGCATGCGTTAGTGAGTGTGTGTGTGTGCGTTCGTGTATGTGTGTGTGTATTGGGACTTTTCAGGCCCTTGGCTGACTAGATGTTGAGGTTGCACCCATGTCATGCCGCTCCACAGGGGGGCGCTGTGACACTGGATGCACGTGGAGCCACAGGGCCTTGGGGCTGCATGATGCTGCTGGATGTGTCTCATCGCATCATTAGCCAGGGACGTTGCTCCTCCACCGATCCTTGAACAAGGGAGAGAGAGAGAGAGAGAAAGAGAGAGACCTGGGAAAGCCATAAACACAACAGTGGTTACAAATATGCGGGTAACACCTGCAAACAATATGCTCCAAAACAGGGTGCAGTGCCAAAGAGTGGGGGGGGGGGGATCAAACACGGTAACTCACAATGAGCTAACTGTAAAATGTAACAGACATGTGAGGAGGAGGAGGAGGAGAGGAGGAGGAGGAGGAGGAGGAGGAGGCGGGGGGGAAAAAACACAACCGCAGTGCTCCCCTGTTTTACGAGACCTGAAATACGGGTGTCCACAAAAACGCACCAAACCACCTCAAAAAGCCTCTCACAGCACGCAGGTTATTTATACGGTTTACGTGATGTCATGAATTAGCACTGCAAATTCCCCGCACACACACACACACACACACACACACATCACACACACATATGAGCCAGCGCATATACTACACAGACATCACACACATACGTACATGCGGCAAGCCAGTGTATATAACCAGTACCGCTGACAGCTTTGGCTGGGCCCATGACAAAGTCATCTGAAAGGGCCCCCCACCCAATACATTCAATGTAATGAGGACCAAATTATGGGCCCTCCAAATCCCTGGGCCCGGGACAGTTGACCCCTTTGTCCCCCCTTGTCAGCTTCCAGTGCACATACACATCAGGACACACATGTGAATGGACACATTTGAAAAGGTTTGCAATGCCTATACGTCTTGCCCTCGCACATTTGTAAGAACACGTGCACTCTCACAGACACACACACACACCGCATCTCATGCTCTCTCGCTTGCACACACAGATGCACACACACACAGATACAGACACACACACACACACACACACACACACACACACACACACACACACACACACACACACACACACACACACACACACACACACACACACACACACAGCATCTCACTCTCTCACACTTACACACACACACAGCATCTCACTCTCTCACACTTACACACACACACAGACGCACGCACGCACGTATGCACACACACATAGGCCCATTGTGACACATCCCGTCAAGTTGTTTCAAAGCTCAAAAATGTTAAAAAGATGCCTAAATCACGAACGAACAAACAATATCAAAATATTGAAATCATCATGAGTCACAGACATCAATTAAAGAACTATGAAAGAAATAAAATGACACGCATTGAAAAGGGGGAAAATGCAAAATACAAGAAAGTCAGAGCGGACAAAACGGCCCGCAGCTCCTCTCCTATCCCATCCCATCCGTCCGTGCTCATCTCGGAGATGTCCAGCGCTCTGATTTAGTGCACCTCTCCTCTCACTTCTGGATGCACCTCCTGCCTTATATGACTGTGTGATGCCGCACCGCGCCGTGGCGACGTTGGGCCCCGTAGTAAACAATCCATCAGAGGGACACAGTGAGGCCGTAACTCACTTTGGAGATGACTCTAGCATGTGTCTTTCTCTCTCTCTCTCTCTCTCTCTCTCTCTCTCTCTCTCTCTTTTCCCTATCTGTCATCTCTCTCTCTTTCTCTTTCTCTGTCTCTCTCTCCTTCTCTCTCTCTCTCTCTCTCTCTCTCTCTCTCTCTTTTCCCTATGGTTTAGGGGGTCTTTTTTCTCAGACCTCACTGAGCTTTTTTTTCCCCCTCACAAACTATGATTCAAGCGAAAGGGAGTTTTTCCTCACCCCTGATGCCACCAGGGGCCGCACCTGAGCGCCCAATCTCTGTGTGACTATCTATGACTTATGATAGGCCCAGCCACTATGGACCTTACACATCTAAGAATCCTGGTCCTAACCTACGTTGACCTTATGACTCTACATTCTCTGTCTATCTCTTCTTCCTCTGCCTTCCTGCTTTTTCTGCCTCTCCTCTATACCTCTCCTTTTAAATCTATCTCTAACAATGTTTTTTCCCATTTGTTAAGCACTTTGAGTTACATGCCTTGTATGACACAGTGCTATACAAATACAATTATTATTATTATTATTATTATTATCTCTCTCTCTTTCTCTGTCTCTCTCTCCTTCTCTCTCTCTCTCTCTCTCTCTCTCTCTCTCTCTCTCTCTCTCTCTTTTCCCTATCTGTCATCTCTCTCTCTCTTTCTCTGTCTCTCTCTCCTTCTCTCTCTCTCATCCCGTCCGCCTCTCCACTCATCATCCTGCAGCAGCTGGACACGTTCAGTGTGGTAGCAGACTTCTGTCCCCCCCACACACCCCCTCGCCCCTTTCCACCTCTGTCTTCTCTGTGGACTGTTTTTCATTCCTTTCTCTTCATTTCTCTCTCTCTCTCTCTCCCTCTCCCAGTCTCATTTATTCTCTATTTCTCTGTCTCTCTCTCTCTCCTTCTCTCTCTTTCTCTCTCTCACACACAGACACGGACACACACACACACACACACACACACAACCATGCACACACACACACACACTCACAGCTGCTGCCCTCTTCTTATTACCCTCTTGATTTCATGTGTCACTCAATCTACTGTGTGCGATTTCGTGTACCCAGCTATCTCTTAAAGTGCTCCACCTCTGTATGACTTGAGCACTGTCCATTTCTACAAAATAAAAAGAAAGACACCTCCAATTGTCGCTGCTAAAAAGAAGCGGTGTTGCCCTTTGTTTCACTCCCATTGCGCTGTGCTGCTCACACAACAAGCCGTTCCCTCATCCTGTTTCCTCGGCTCACCTCTCCTCACCCATTCCACTTGGCCTTTCTCTCCCCTCTTCCCCGTAGGAAGAGCCCAGGCCCCGGGCCATCGGGCAACATTTTGCTGTTGCTCTAGCACCCGCCACCGCCTGAAAAGCCAGCATCATCATGGGCAAAACCATTTACTCAGTGAGGGAGCTTAACGGTGCCAACGTGGGCTTTCTCCGTCCAAGGGTGAGTCTCGAAAATCACTTTTGTGTAGTCCACACCACCCCAAGGCACCATTACCGCATTAAAGGAAAGGCTTCAAGTCAGCAAAAAAATGCTGTGTTTCGCTTTCGCACGGTTGCTCGCAATGATGGAGGGAAATTTCGCTTGCTGTTAAAATAACGCACACACACCCCTCCATAGGTTTGAAGGTACTTTATGCCATTATGGACACAGTTTGTAAAATAGGCTACATACAGTATATATGTCACAGAAAATCGCTTGCGAATGGATGCTGACAATGCAAGCACCTACTAACACAAAGACAGACATATAAAGTTTTAGCAGCAATTTTGCAATAAAATAAAATGCAGACCGTTTGCACCTCCAGAGTGACTATGAGTCCAGAGCCGGTCTGTTCTGCCTGTGTCCACACAAGAGTGGGCTTATGCTTGTTTATGTACATGTAAACATGATGTGTCCTTGTGTGACTGTTTATGTCTACATAGGCAAGCATAGAGTTTCATATTTAGCTTGTGTGTGTGTGTGTGTGTGTGTGTGTGTGTGTGTGTGTGTGTGTGTGTGTGTGTGTGTGTGTGTGTGTGTGTGTGTGTGTGTGTGTGTGTGTGTGTGTGTGTGTGTGTGTGCGCGCGCGCACGTTCGCGTATCAGACAGAGAAAGTGTGAAAGAAAGTGAGTGTAAACATGCGTGTTTGTGTCTGTCTCCATCTGTGTGCATGCCTATGTGTTTGTGCAGTGTGTGTGCGTGACTTTGTCTGAGACCATGTGCAGGAGTTTTTGAGTGTGTGTGTGTGCGTGTCCATCAGTGTGTGTGCATGTGTGTGTCTCAATCTTTGTGTGTGTGTGTGCAGCATGCCTGTGTGTATGCCAGCGTGCGTGTGTGATTCCATGTGCACGCAAATGTGTTTGTGCACGTGTCCATCAGTGTTTGTGTGTGTGTGTGTAGCATTCCAGTGTGTGTTTGTGTGTGTGTGTGTGTGTGTGTGTGTGTAGCATGCCCGTGTGTGTGTGTGTGTGTGTGTGTGTGTGCGCGCGCGCTCGCACATGTATGTTTGTGTGTGTGTGTGTGTGTGTGTGTGTGTGTGTGTGTGTGTGTGTGTGTGTGTGTGTGTGTGTGCGTGCGTGCGTGCGTGCGTGCGTGCATGCGTGCGTGTGTGTGTGTGTAGCGTGCCCTGCCGAGTGTGTTTTGAGTCCACCAGGCATATGGTGTTCCTGTGTGACCAAGCTGCTGTTCACACTTTTCCACTCCAGCGGATTTTAAAAGTTTGTCTGTTGCTCGGACTCAAGCCTTTGGCATTTACGCTTATCGTGATGTGGCTCTCATAACAGAAAATAACAGGGAGTAATACCTCTTTTAATACCTCCAGTTTTAACACGCGGCCAGGGAATTTGAGATGACATCATGAGTGAGCGCTCACCAGTCGAGAGAGAGAGAGAGAGAGAGAGAGACAGAGAGAGACAGAGAGAGAGAAAGGTAGAGAGAAAGAGAGAGGCAGAGAGAGAGAGAGAAAGAGAAAGAGAGAGAGAGAAAGGTAGAGAGAAAGAGAGAGGCAGAGAGAGAGAGGGGGGGGGAGAGAGCGAGAGAAAGAGAGAAAGAGAGAGAGAGAGAATTAGGCGAGACACGCAAAAAGAACAGAAGAAAAGAAAAAGCACTGAGCTCTCCCGCTGTTGAGTTGTAATAAGATAATGGGTGCACAGGAGGATGGTCCTCTTGAAGTAATCCAAACCACCCTCCGTTGTTGTGTTTGCGACGGCGATGCTTTGGTAAACTCACCCAGTTACCAGGATTCTTTAAATGAGCTCATTTGGGGAGATTTTAAAGAGAATGGTGTGTGTGTGTGTGTGTGTGTGTGTGTGTGTGTGTGTGTGTGTGTGTGTGTGTGTGTGTGTGTGTGTGTGTGTGTGTGTGTGTGTGTGTGCGTGCGTGTGTGTGTGTGTGTTTGTTGTGTGTGCCCATGAAGGAGGCCAAGGCTTTGCCTTCCTGCTGCACTCTTTTAATGGGAGGATTCGTGGCTCACACCTGTTTCTTTCTCTCGCTCCTTTTCTTTTCTTCTCTTCCCTTTCTTCTTCTTTCTTCTTCTTTTTTGTTTGGGGGTGGTTTGTTTGTTTTATGCCATAGGTCTCATTAGCTTTTGTGCCATGATGGAAAAGTACGCCACAAGTCCCAATTAATGGTAATGGTTGTGGCAACCAACGGCAAGTACTGTAACGCGGTGATCGTGGCTGCTGCTGTGTGCCGCTGCTTCTCCACCACGCCCAGGGCCGCTGACAGCTTTGGCTGGGCCCAGGACAAAGACATCTGAATGGGCCCCTCAGCCCAATAGATACAATGTAATGAGCACCCAATTCTGGGCACCCTCACTCCCTGGGCCCGGGACAACTGTCCCCTTTGTCCCTCCCTGTCGGCACCCCTGACTATGCCTAATGAGTTCCAGTCAAAACGCAGATCAACATCAGCTCAGCCGACGACGGCAACCCAACCGACCAAACCGACCGACCGACCGGCTGACAGACCGACCGAGTGAGGTGCCAGAATAACTCAATTGGGGGTTCCAACAAGTGTCTCCAAGGTCAGTGGAAGGTTGTGGTAAAGCTACAGAGCTAGGGACTCCCCTTTTCTTCTCCGTACGTTAAGCACACGATACCGAATGTTTCCCTCTTGTGTTTCCAATGAGAGTGGTGGCTCCAAACAGGGCTGAACTGGGGGAGAAATAAAGCCCGGTCACTCATAATTAGCCGCACAGAACTCACTTACCAGTGAGCTCCGCACCCTCATGGGCCCCTGTTTTTAATTTAAATTTTTTTTTAAAAAATCTGAAAATAGGGGCACACTAGGGTGCTGGGCCCACCGGGAAATGCCAGCTATACCAGATGGCCAGTCCAGCCCTGACTCTAAACTCGGGGCCAGATGCTGAAAATGTGGGCATCTGTATTAGCAGGTTGGGTGAGGGTAGAGTGCGAAGGGCGTGGGATGGGATAGGGTTCTGGGGGGCGGTATTGGATCTGTTGCATGTAATG
>NC_085875.1:5520015-5552515 GCF_034702125.1 Engraulis encrasicolus | reverse complement strand
CCAAACGCTACCAGCAACAACATTCAAGGAGAATCTCCTGTACTCAGAATAATGGCTAATCCGGGATGCTGAAGTTGGAAAAAATGTTTTTATGTTCAAACACAAATTCGTGTTTATGTTCAAACACAAATTCGGCATACTTAATATCCTGATCATATTTGGGATACAAGTGCATGTAAATGCACTCACTTTGGATGGCCCAGGCAGGCCGAAAATGGAGACTCGCAAACTCAACATGTTGCACAGACACAGCCAAGTATACTGTGCAGCCATGGCAATGTAGACAGATTGATATGATTACCGAAGATTACATTTAGACTTAGGGGTCGATCCTGACGGTCTCTACACCCCCCCTCCTTATCCCATTCCATCCCGCCTGACAACCCGCTTCCTCTGGAGAGCATTATAAGAGCTAACACCTCACTTTTTCCACTGGACTCCCAGTGGCAGTGGCAGACAGGGGTCTCTACATTGTGGTCACATACACAGAGAGCACAACACAGCACAACACAGCACAGCACAGGCGTCGGTCGTTACATAGCATAGCCCTGCGTCGAGATATGCGTCCCGCGGGAGCTCCGTTATTGAGAAAGGAGCAGCATCAGTGTGTCTGGCTGCGTGGAGCCCAGATGAAGTGAAATTGCATCTGAGTGCTTCCATGATAAGAGTTGAGCTCCTCGCATGAGGCAATCCCCTAGCGCTGAGCCAAGACGGCATTACGGTATCCTCCTCTCTTTCTTTTTCTG
The DNA here is from genome assembly GCF_034702125.1 of Engraulis encrasicolus. Classification (NCBI taxonomy): domain Eukaryota; kingdom Metazoa; phylum Chordata; class Actinopteri; order Clupeiformes; family Engraulidae; genus Engraulis; species Engraulis encrasicolus. Next base: position 5,551,769 of record NC_085875.1, on the reverse strand, counting down.
TCTCTTTCTTTCTTTCGCTTTCTCTCTCTCTCTCTCTCCCTCTCTCTCTCTCTCTCTCTCAGGACTGGACTGGTCATCTGGCGTAGCTTAATGTTTAATGTTTTTACATTTTTTTTTTTTTTTTTAAACATTTTAACCTACGAGGGTGTGGGGCCCACCGGTTCTGCATGGTTAATCATGAGTGTAGGAGCCAAAATGAGCTTTTTGTTTATTCTTACCATTTCCCTTTTTGGTCTTCTGTATTAGTGTGTGTTTGTGTGAGTGAGTGAATGAGTGAGAGAGTGAACTTGGCCACAGGTGTGTCTGACCCCACCTAGAGGATGACTGGGGTACTGGAGCCCAGGTGGAAGTGGAGCCCAAGGAAAAGGACTTAAGGGGCAAAGGTCACGGCACCTGGTGTGGCTGAGAGGGCACACAGGCTCAATTCGAAACAGGGAAGGCAGCTGTCCTTCCAATGAGCTAACTGGACATCGAGTCATGAAGTGTGGATCGAAACGAAAAATTGCTTTATTTCCTCCCTCGGCAGTTGACTGCGTTTGTGGGCGTAACAGGGATATTTGAGGTCAGCATCAGATGCTGACTTCGCTGCCTGGTACCCAACATTCTGTGCGCCACCTCCCTCTCAACCTGAAACCTGAAAAACAAACATGGCTACTACTCAAGCTACAACCTTATCATACTCTTTATTCTGACACTTATGTATGTAGATATTGAAAATCGAATGGATAAATCAACATTGTAGTATCTAAATATGCTGTCGCTAGATCTATTTATACCTATTTTACGATTCCGCCGCCTGACGATCATTCACCGTTCAAATAGCATGCGTAAGCTAAGCGCTAACGTGATGAACGTAACTGCCGCCATAGAATCGCCGTAACATCAAATGCGCAAGGCAGCGCACTCGTTAGTGCCATTCGTAACGGCTGCCTCATCAGCTAACTTCACCTATCTGATCAGTGACCTGTTTATGTAGGAGGAGAGTCATCGAGTCACTGCCTCCCGTTTAGAATTGAGCCCCAGTCCTTTGAGCGTGCGGGCTGTGCTGGACTGATTCATAGACTATAATGCTCTCAGTTTATTGTCTTTTGTTTTCCAAGTTTTAAGTTATTTGTAAACAAACATTTGCTGCATTAAATGGTCTTTGGACCAAATGGAACATCAACTTCTCCTCATCATTCACCTGCACGAGTCAAGACAAAATCCAACTCAGTCACCAATAGTAGTAAAAAGGAAACAAAAGGAAAATTAGAAAAAGCTACTACAATGAGGCCCCCCCTTTAAAGGGACACTGTGTGAGATGTTTCGTTATTTATTTCTAGAATTCATGCTGCCCATTCACTAATGTTTCCTTTTTCATGAATGCTGACCACCACCATCAAATTCTAAGTATTCAGTATGACTGGAAAAATTGCACTTTTCATACATGAAAAGGGGGATCTTCTCCATGGTCCGCCATTTTGAAATTCCAAAAATAGCCATTTTTAGCTGCAAAAATGACTGTACTTGGATCTTACTAGAAAATATTTGTTTATTACTTAGTACACTTTCATCAACAAGATCAAATTTGGCAATAGGCAGCCCAGTTTCAATGAGTAGCATAGTTGCAGTACCTTTTTTGACCATTTCCTGCACAGTGTACCTTTAAGCCAAAAGTACCCAGGCCCTATTTCTCTCTCTCTATCTCTCTCTCAAAACATTCACTTACAGTATATAGGTGTAGGATTTGCATTCTTTAACGGAAAAACAGCCTTCATGATGAAAGCGAATTCCCTCGTTCTTTCAATGGTTTGTACAAGACTTAAAAAATCATTTGGAACCAAAAGGAATAGGGAGCCAACATCAATTCCCCTGACTGCATATGATCAGCACATGTTACAAATACTGTAAAGAGGTCAAAGTGCATTATACGGATGAATGCATCTACATTTGTACGTAATGTATACCCTAACACAGCTTCAGCTTATCGAAGTTGTGTTTTAGATTGATCTTAAACCAGGCATAAATAATGTGAACCTAAACCTTTGTGGCATTAAAAATGCTCTCAGACTAGCAGTGTAATCCTATATTAGCTTTTTCACTGGCAGGCAGATAAATATGTTAATTCAGTTCATGCGTTTGTACCTGTAGCTTACTGGTATTCATTTCTCCTCTGTATGATGATATAAAAGGCTAATATCTTCTTTTTGACAGAGCATCTGCAGAGATCAAAATTGACAGAACTGATTTTTTGTTCTCATTCCTGGCCATACTTTTATGAGCAAGTTATCCTAGCCTGGGATTTGAGATCACACAGCTTTAAAACTGCTCTGGGAAGGCGGACATGTATGTACGTAGGTTACTGGGCATGGTAAGCATTTGGCTAACAGAGCGTTTTCAAGAATGTTAACAGTATCTGTACAGTATCTGACTTTGGCGTTTGTTTCTCAAATAAATCGCAACCCCACCTTCTGCAGCTGGGACTTATTCTACGCCACTTATTCTATTATTTTGCTTATTTTCATGTTTTATTGGTTGGTGTTATTGTATTGGTTGGTATTGGTTGATTGGTATTTTGTTCTCGTTACAATGCAATGGTCATCAATTAACATAGAGGTTTAATTAAGCATCAGCTGATAACATTGCCCACCTGTTGCTGGTGTTGGATTATGGCTTTTGATTTATTGCAACTACTGAATGACATGATCGTAGTCAGTTCTAGAAACATCGAAGCTCAGTAGTCTGTTCATATAGGCCTACAGTACTTGTACGTGTTTGTTGCTGTAGTTTGCTACTTACTACTTTGGTTTATGACACTACAGTATGACAGTGTGTAAAAGAACGGGCACAGACGGCACAGACAGACAGACAGACAGACAGACACACACACGCACACACACACACGCCACACACCATCATTATGTAGCCTAAATTAATTGCATGAATTCTGTGCTTAGCATTGACGGAAGAACCTCAAGTTCAACTTTTGTTTTTTACTGCATTCCTTCTGGGTTTGTCTGGGCCGCCTGCGTGTGCCACACTCCGCAGCCAGAGAGCTCTTGGAACAAACCGCTCCTCATGTGCTCTAGTAGTGTAACCCCCTACAGATAAAGTCGGCAATAATTAAATAATGCGCAGTGCCTTTTATAGTGCTGCAGCGTAATTAATCACACTTTCTGAACGTTTTCCTGTTTTGTGTTTTTCTTGGAAGTGAGGGCTCACATAGCCATTACATTGCGTTGCATGCCGCATTTAAAATGGGAATGAGAAGAAGGGGGGAAAAAACCCTCTAAAAACTCATGGAAGGCCTTGTGCTGTTCTTTATCTGATGAACCACCATTGGCTAAGCCGCTCTGGTTCATTGCAATGTGACTTTCAGCATCAAAAAAGTGTGATTGTAAACAGACTAATGAATAACATTTGCACTTCCTATCCAAATGAATAAGATGAATATCCTCCAGACCTTCTACACAAAATACTTCCAATCAAGCAACGGATTCACCATCCAATGTAAAGGTCAAGAAGGTTCATTTTTCATCTAAATCCACCACCTCGTTGCCATTGGAGGAGGAAGAGCCATTCACCCTGATTGCTATGGAAAGCTTCTGAGGGATGAGTGCTGCGCAAGAAAGAAGGACATGGGAGGGCAAAGGGATCAGTCATCCCGGGCCCAGAGAGAGGAGGGGCCCCACATTGGCTCTGACCTTATATTGTAGGTATCGGGTGGGGGGCCCTGTCAGATAACCCGGCCAAAGCTGTCAGCGGCCCTGGTGCAGTGTGTTGGGGATTGGCTAAATGTTTACCGTTCTCTGTGTGACTAGCGTGACACATGGCTGGCCGAGATGATTGACACTCATAAAGTTGGAGTAGCTGTCTTATTACAGAGCATAAATATTTTGGCCATCAGAACTCATTTAGCTGACGTCAGCGACATCAGAGACCAATCTGGAAATTATGTCTGCCTGTCTGATCTGGCAAAAAGCTGACTGTACATGATGTGAGTGGATGTCACATTAGGGAAACTATCTTTTTTTGTTCTCCTTTATCTTGCGATTCATCCTTATTTATATATTATATGGGCAAGCTGTAAATTACTGAGAAGCGCAGAAAAACCCACACCAAAAGATCACGGTATCAGTGGAGTCCCGCAGGGTTTTGAAATATTATCAGTGAAAGGCATTGTTCTCGACGATGGGGAGCCCCTGAGACGGATGTGAAAACATGCTTAAGGAATCAGATTTGTGCACAAATTGTACAAGCACCCTGAGTAAAAACAGATGTGTTGTCTGCTGTGTAGCCTGATGGGCAGTCCAAATAATGCGCTGTAATCCGTATGTCCAACATTGTTCATTCACTATCTTGACATCTTCCCTCTGCAGTCGAACCCCAAGAAGCCTCTGAATGCATGTGTGTAGGCAAAACTCTAGTATGGATTAACTGTAATTCCGTCGCATAAACTTTTATTGGTGTGTTCGCTGGGCAGCTTCCTTGGAAGTGTGGCTATAAAGTTCCCATTTACAAAATCTCCAACATCCACAACGCCGAAAAATGTAACAAATTATCTAATCAGGCGGTCTTGGACATCCTCTGAAACTCGCTCAGTGACCTCACCCAAAAGAGGTCCCAAGATGCATTGCATTGCAGCAGTACCCAAAAAACGCACGGGATGGAAAAAGCTGTCAAATTATTGCGTGTTCCCTCAGCACCCAGAGGGATAATTACTGAACATTGATGGTATTACTGACATGGCTGGGTTATGATTCGTACAGCACAGCCAGTGTTGAGGGAGAAGGGGTCGAGGTAGGTCAGCCACCACATGCCTGTCTTTTATTAACGTTATTATTATTATTATTATTATTATACAACTACTAGTCAGGGCGAAAGTAAAAAAAATAAATAAAGAAAGGGTCAAAAGTTCAGCTCACCTCATGGACTTCTGAGCCAGAGTTCTTTTGGAGGGACGTAGCCTATAGTACGACTCTCTCTTTACATAAATCCATATCTGATGCGGGGCGGCTACGTTACTGCAGCAGGCCCTCAGAAAATGATTCCACAGCGTTACTGACCCAGAGCATAACCAGGGGGCGTGTGTCTACATGAAGAGAAGGGCTGAGGGAATTGTTGAACTCCGAGTTCGGCCGTAAAGTTGGACGCCAGTGGTGTGGTGGGAGCCCCAAGAAAGGCGCTCTCCCACCCATAGAAGCAATAACTGCACACCAGCATGGAGGACCAAAAAGCTACAGTATTGTACGAGCCGCTTGTGAGAAACTGCTCTACTCACTTGCCCCCCTTTCAACACGTTTTACACATCAGTTGTCACAATTGATACATTTCTTAATTAGACTTATGTGATTATCTGACAGTTGAAAAACATCACTCAGCCAAGTTTGGCGATTTAGTTCTTTGCACTGCATTACATCTAATAGCAAAATGTATACTCTCGGGAGCACGTGGAGAAAATTCATGTCTTTCAAACTTGATCTTTGATCAAAATGCGTAATGGAGCGTTTCGAGTAAGCTTCCTCCAGGATCTAATCAAACGGCACTCCCTTTGCTGATAATGGGCGCTGTCCAACACCTGCTCCAGGCAAACCATTTAATGTATTACTAAGATGCTAATTAATAGTGGCATTCTACATTACGATCTGAATATCCAATTATCAAACAACGATTGGTAGCGTTAAAATAAAATGGCACTAGTTTCACCAGTTCATAGTACATATTGTGATTAAAAATACAGCATATTAAACTAAATGAATAAATATTTGCACAAAATGTATCATATAGAGAGATATAAGTTGATCCATTTTGCCATCACTGGACAAAGCTCTTCCAACATTTCCAGTGAATGGCTAAGCACACAACTGACTGATTGGATGAGACACGAGGCATCTGCTAGATATTTTCCAGCACAAAAATGCACAAGCAAGGTAGCCTGGAAACAAAAAGGCCTAACAGAGTAGCATGTGTGATTTGACCCTAAGCCAAGAAGTGAGACTATCACGAAACCATAGCTCTTGTATTAGCATCTTCTCCTTTTGTGATTTCTTTTTTCTTTCTTCTGGGCCGCTCGCAGCAGCTGCTTACAGTAAAAGGGAGGCAACAAAAGACGGTTTGAAATCAGCATCTAGAGACCAGAGAGATGATTGAAATAACCGATTCCTGCATTGATGCACAGTGGATGTCCTCCATGCACATATCGGACCTTAAAAAGATCACTAAGGCACAAAGTCTGAACCCGTGACATCTCCGAGATGTGCTAAGGTGGACATTCTGGAACTAGCCCAGAATGTCCCGAGGTGCTCGTACTCTCATGAACACCTGACTATTCCCCAAACCTTGAACCGTCGCCAGAAGTCACCTGATCAGTATTCTCTGATCACTTACTTGGCTTATGTGTGTGTGAGAGAGAGCACCAAGCATTTCCAGACTTGCACTGGGACGTCTGGGTCTCCCAAGCATCCTTCTTTTAGGGGTGCAGGTGCCCCCTTTGCTCCATTGAACCCTCCATATGGCAAAGCACCACTGAATTTCACTTCCATTATGCTAATACGCATGACACATGCAAATGTGTCTGCTGTTTCTGGTACAGTACAGTAGCAAAGACATTAGTTGGCCTGGCAGCACCCAAAAGAGCTGACTGACTTTTAGCTCGGGGAAATGGTGGTATGCTTCCATTTACTGTGTTCAAATGCATTTCCGTGATTTCTGTCGTTTTCCTAAAAATCATGCTTGAGTGAGGCTGCCCTATTCGATTGTGTAAGGAACAGGTCTGCCTTTTGTGTGCATGTGCACACAAAATATGAGAACAGATGCCATACAGACATGTATGGTAAAGTTATTCTTATAATTTTCCACACGTTACATACAGCACTCGTCTAGTGCAGTATTAATAACACATCACATCATCATAATCATTGATAGATTAACCCCTTAAGACGTGGCTTAATACATTTTTTGTTACCAGTATGGTAATGACCAAGTCGTGGTGCATTTCTAAAGGGCCTGTGTTGTGTCATAGTATTGTAGTGCTATGGTAGTTACATTTCAATGACTATTACAGCGTGCCACTGGAGGTACGGCGTGCATTAAGGGGCTACCAACTTGGTTCTTCAACATGCATGAGTTCTATACTTTGGTCTAATGCAGTAGGTCACTAATTCAGTAACAGGTCAGTACATGGGCTAGCCTGGGAACTCCCATACTGCCTTTAGTTCTACACAATCGTTTCGATCTGAAAGACAGTATGGCGAGGATGACTCATAACGTACAAGATCATGGGATCTGTGTCATAATGGCCAAGCATTCCGACCTTAACAGTTTCTCTGCCCAATCAGAAAGCAGGGCAGTGTGTCATAATAGCCAAGTATTCCGGCCCCATACGGAATTTACAATAGGTAACTCCCCAGACCTAATCTCACTTGTGATTAGGTCTGGTGTTAACCAGGCAATACATGGGACGAGGGTTACCAAAATTGCTTGTTTAGGTACCGTTAAGTGAGCACCTAGCAGACATCTTAAAGGAAATAACAAAGCTTCGCAACACTGTTCAATTCTCCCAAAAGTTTACTTGCACAATGTTTCAGACACTGAGTTCTTCATCAAAGTGCGACATCAGACCTTCACAACTTTGATGAAGGACTAAGCGTCCGAAACGTTGAGCCAGTGAAGTTTTGGGATCATAGCAGACCTTTATTATTTTCCGTCAGTTATCTTCTGTTTGGTCCAGCACCTGTGTGACTGATGTGCTCGCGTTCTCAGCTTTTTCGACGTGAGAACTGGCTAGACATAAGAAACATTTCATGATGCAAACCATTTCAAGGAACAACATTTCTTTTGTTCTGTTTTTTTTTTCCTCCAAACATGTTAATGCTGTATGGCAATCCAGTAGGGCTTCATTTGAAAAAGGGCTTCCCAATCTTCAAGGAAACCATTTTCTGTATTTTACACATACATATGTGAATGCCAAACAATTTAGACAAGACATGATTAAGTAATAATCAAAACTGCTGTCAGGTCACAAGAGATGTTCCATATGTTTATTGCCATACCTTCGCATAAACATGTACTTCTCCTGACCCTCTACCCACAGAGATATTTAATTACATTCATATATTTGGGTTATCGAATTTATGCGATCAACATCTTGTAATGAATATTGAATCTGATATGGTATAAGAAGGGACAAACCAGGACAAGCCACACACACACTTTGGCAAAATATTAATTTAGGTCTGTGGTTGAACACTGTCTAGAGTAAACTTGCAAAAATGCCTTTGCCAATGGAAATATGGCGCGACACCATCAATTTCACGTTGTTGAGTGAGAGAAGGATGTCTTCTGAGACTGATGCGTGACCAACCAGTGGTAAAGCAAATTTAACATTAATTACCCTTGACATGTTTTTGAGAAATGTTTCTACAGAAAAAGTGACATATTAACAATTTTTTATTACATGTTTTTTTATGTGATACACTATTGTGAAAAACTATAATGAAAATCTGTCATAAGTTGATGTTTAATCAAAGCCTGTTCACTGTACCTCAGCCATATTCCAAAGACGGAAAAGTCACCTCATCAGGAAATGAGAACAGGCTGAGATTTTAATATTGGTAGGCCTATTCTACATACAGTAAGGCATTTCAGGTCACTTGCGAACTGTAGAGTTAGACAGATAAGGACTTTGAGGCATTGCCGTCTACTTCAATGACAGTAAATGCTTTCAGAAGGACAGTTATCATTTAAGGAGGGCATATAAGCTGAGGTCCTGTATATAAGGGCTGGACTCTCAGCGCTATGTCTTTGTTGTGTCCTCTGAAGCCTGGTCAGGGCCTCCACATATGACCTGTGATACGACTGTACATCCCAATGTTGCATTTACCGTCTAGTCAGTTTGCCTATTTTTTTTACCTTTATTTTGTCTCAGAAGTCAGACACCTGAGAAATCAATTATACGCATACATAATGAGAGGAATTGGTCTGATTGGTTGTGTATCTCTGAGCGGCATTGCACGGGAGCCAGACAGCCATCTCTGATTGCTCTTGTTCATATTGCAGGAAATGTGATTCTGGAATTCCCCAGTGCTGCAGTCAGTGTTGCCAGATTGGGCTGTTTCCAGCCCAATTGGGCTGCTTAGGATGGCCGTGTGCGGGTAATTATGGCTTTTAACAGAAAAACCCGCCCAATTTCTGCCATAGAAATCAATAGAATTGGGGGGAATTTTGTGCTTCTAGGCGGGTTTTGAGCATTTTTTTGGCTGGAAATTATCAGCTTCATCTGGCAACCCTGGCTGCAGTAGTGGCTCAACCACAGTTCATGGTGCAAGCAAACGCTTAGCTGTGTGACTATTACACAACCGTGCACAAACACTATTTTTAGCATCTTATTGGTTACAACCTTACATTTATTATTTTGACCCAATGTACTATAATTTTTAATCCGGTGTTTCTGTGAAAACCAGGATGTCCTCCAATTTTTTACTATTTTATTATTCCCACGGCTTCCCTGCAGCACAGTAGGTTCTCAAAGCCAACCATCAAGCTAGCTGCTAAGCTTAAGTCAACACAACATTTTAAGAGAACTGTCCACACAGAAAAGGTAGATATGTCAGCATAACTAGATAACACATCCTAACTCTCCACATCAACAACCCGACAAAGCTGGCCGAACTCTGCAGACCTTTAGCCTTGATTAGCGTATTCATCAGGTGAAGCTTACCATCTCATGGGGGCTGTTTGTTCACAACGGAGCAAATATTAGCCAAGTGTTCCTCGGAATCAGTGCTGCGCAAAATGAATGCAATTAAAAGCTAATCAGTCATATCAACAGTGAGCCTCCACAGAGATCAGTGGTGCTCCAGCTGGTCAAGGGAGTGAATCCACTGATGTTGTGTGTTCATTATCTGCTGTCATAGCCTAGCAACGGGTGACACAGAGTGCTGGTGAGTGTTCCGAGCAACAATATCACAGCTCGGGCCTCTGGCAGCTGACACAAGAAGTTCCTGATAGGTCCTCTCCAATTGCATCCCATTCCATTACACTGACCAAACACATTTGTTACGGGTGTCCAGAGAGTTGCCGTAGTGATTAATTAATGTATTTTGCACTTAATTTAAGGGAGTAGAGTCTACTAAGGGGATGGGAAGAATTTGGCCGGAGCAGTAAGTTGGACAGGGCCAGTGGTCGCTGCTGCGCTGAGCTGAAGCCAAGTCCTCTGTCTCCCCTCTCACACAGAAGCAAAGGAGCTTCACAGTGGGCACTTAACAACCGTCATAAACTTTTATATGCATTTACAGACAAAATAACTCTCCTGCACAAAATTGCCGGTTTACCTTATTCTCTCTGAAAAGTCAACTCTATGCAAGGGCATGACTGCATACTGTAAGAGCAGAACATTGTCCCCCCGAGCTTAATTTATTATCGGACATTTTGTTATTGTTGCATTGTTTAGGCAACAGAGGCCTGATATCAATTACTACGTTACACACAACATTGAGTTTAATAGCGCATTTCAAAGGTCTAAAACCATATTTTAGACCGCAAACTTTTGCCATATTTCAAAAAAAAAAAGGAAACTCGACAAGGCGGCCAAAAACGTCTTAAAAAACGAAAGCAAAAAAACCCCACTGTTATTTGCAAAGGCAAATGTACTCCAGTTTCTGATCTCCATTTTGCTGTGGATTGCACTACCATTTTATGTGGATTGCATTTCACCCCAATTTGGATCCAGACAGAACTCCCCAATGCACCCCACAAACAAAAGAGCAAATGCAGCCGCATTCATTAAACCAGGTAAGGGGCAAGAGCGAGAGCAGTTTCGTAATTTAGGTATTCGAAGGAGCATGGCCCCCTGTATCAGTTTGGCACCTACGCATTTTGCTTCTTGGAGGAAGTGATATTATCGGGAGGGGGGGGAGGGGGCACAGCGCTTCTCGTAAACCGTGCTAAACCCTGCTAAGGGGCCATGCACACACAAGCGCTATTTTGGACGAGAGCGGTTGACTCTCGCCGCGCACTCGCGATTGACCTCTGGAAGGACGACGAAACACGAGCTTTATTTACAATTTGCGCGAGCCCTCGAGGGGACAGGGGTCAGCACCCAAGCTGCACTGTCTGGGCTGGGCGCAGTTATGGCCTCAAATGCAATAATTGGCCTAAGCCCCCCCCCCTGCTCTCCACCAGGGCCTCATATCTGCAAATGTCGACCGTGTGCAGTCACTTGTTGTTACATCACCTGGACCTGATACATATCAAAACCATTTGTCCGTATTATGTCTGTTAAAAAAGACACACACACCCTATCTATGTCTCTCCCTCCCTCAGTGTCTATGTAGGCCTGTGTGTGTGTGTGTGTGTATGTTTGTGTGTGCGCGCGCGTGTGTGTGTGTGTGAGAGAGGGAGAGTGGGTGTGTGGTGACCATGTGTGCGTGTGTGTGCACGAGGAAGTGAAAAGATTCCCTCAGCTACTAAGGCTTATCGTCGTAGCCATCATTGTATCATATCCACAGCAAGCATCTCCAGAAAGAAGGAAATAGTCCCAATGATTCAGACTAGATTAATTATTTCAGCATGACACCGGGGCAGGTCAGATAACACCTCTGCTCGCTGAATGTTATCCCAGTCTAGCGTTCCTGCGTAATCGGAGAGGTGGCTTATCGGAAATACATTAAGCCACCAGCACACGGCCCTCGAGGTCAAAGGGGATGTGTTTGTTGTCCAGCGAGTTTTACTGGGGGATATGTTTTGATTCAGGTGTGAGGTATTTACTCTGTGACCGCTTGGTCTGGTCTGGGAGGCAGCCATATGGAACCAATAGTGTCCTAGCGAGCGGAGCGGAGCACAGGGATTTTCACAGGTAAAAGTGAGACCTATGTTTCACCTCATAAAATGTTATGGCGTTTTAAACAAAAACCACCACTCTGGTCATAAAACCCCACTTAGAACTCGGTAGGGTCTCTCAAGGACACCTTCCCTCCCCGACTTCAGCGCGACACCCATTTTTTTCCCCTCTTCTCCCCACTCCTTCTTCCTCCTACAGTACTACCTTATTAAAGATCTATGCCCAGCTCTCCTTTCCAAGCAGGAGCCATGGTTTTGGGGAGAAGATTGCGAAAGAAAAAAGAACAGCTATCAATCAAGAAATCCAAAATCAGGAAATAGGAATGACGGTACTTTTTTCTAAGAAACACAAACCACATGTCGGAAAATCACCAGGGTCCATCCGCAAAAGGACTGATGCAGAGCCGCGAAAATGAGATCAAGTCTCTTGGAGCTTCTGGTTCACTGCTAAAGCTAAAGGTTTACTTTTCCCCCCTCTGAGGCTAATGAAAACTATGTGTTATGGACACACACACGTACACTCACAGTCACACATAATCTTAGTGCTTAGTCTTTAAAAGAACTGTGACACCAACTGAGTGGACATAGTAAACATGTTTACTTGGTTAGGCTATGTGTGTTTGTCTCAGCGTTCGCGCGTGAGCATTATTCAAGCATGCTTCCATCCAAGCCGCCTAGAAAGCTCAAAGACCCCTTGAGGACCAAGAAATCAGTGGGTGTTTTCAACAGCGATTTTAAGGGTTTGTTCTCTACATGTATCCAAAAATGTTCTGGTTCTCCACCCTCAGGCTTCCCAGCCCATCCAAACTACTGTCTTGTGAAATGTGTAACATATTTGCTGAGCTTACGTAAAGCATGAGAAAGGTCCTTTTTGGAAATAACACGCGATTTTTCAGGGAGTGAAAAAAAGACGGGAGAAGAATGTGAGAATTCCAGATTCTGTTCGCCAAGCCCTGGGGATCTGGAGCATGCCTCACAGCAGCCAAATCAGTCCCTATCACTCCCATACTTCTCAGGCCATTGTAGGCTGCAGACACACCAGTGGCTGACGAGGATGCAGGCTGAGCATATTGTGTGAAAGACCCTTCTGAAACCTTGGGAGAGAAAAAATCCAACAGTCATATCACACAAAGGGGGTTCAGACGCAGAGCTCAGAGTTGTGCAGTGCCCAACCACCCATTGTTGTTATCACTATATGAGAGGAAATAATAACTGTAATTACATGAAGTGCCTTGATGTTTGGTTTTTTGTGTTTTGATTTTAATTGCAGCGTTGAGGAAATATAGCTGTGGGCAGTTTTATGGACCATTTGTCTGGGTTTCCTGGTGTTCCTTTTTTTAATCGGGCAGAGGAGAGAGCAAACGTATGGGCTGCCAAGTAATTTGCCTGTTTCATGTTAACTCTGCATATCATGCACACGCACGCACACGCGCGCGCACACACACACACACATACAGGAGGACACACACGCGCACACACACCCACGCAGGAGGACACTCACAGGCGAGCGCGCACACACACAAACACGCTCCTGCACACACATACACGCACGCACACACGCACACACAGACCGAGTGAGTCCAACGACACAAAAGAGAAAATCACGACAGTAAATGAGAAGATAGCACTTTAAATTACTTGAAATTATTCCCCAGAAAAGAAGTGTGTTGTCCATACATTCAGAGAATTATTGTAATTTGACCATAAAATGATTAATATGGTAATGGAAAGATATGATCAAACAGGTCAACTGTCTCATCCAGGGCCCAAGAGCAATGCTACTTTGTAGTAGTCACTTGTCTTAAAAAAACTATCCAGGCTTTCACACAATATTGAATGGACACCCGCATGCTCTCAGTGCAATAGTGTTGGCCAAGAATGCTCAGTAGCCAAGTGGGTACAGACGAGGCTTACCGAAACTTTCGAAACATTGTCTCACCAGCTCAAATTTGATAAGCGTTCATCTGTCTGCCCTGTCCTGAGAGCACTTTTTTGAGCCAGTGTTGATCCTATTTTTGGGCAGTTAGGGAAGCATTTTGATTAAATTAGCGATATGTAAATCTGGACTGAATTACTGTCGGACCACTCTAATCCAATTTTCCCAAAATAGCCATTTGACGAAGGGGGGACTATGCCACTGAGAAGTGTCCACATGCGCTTCTCAAACTCTTGAGCAATTCTCTGTGTTGATTACAACCCAAACAGTGGGCCGCGAGAGTAAATCAACAGAAGCGGTCATTTGAGCATGCTCCCTGCAGGGTTGCCAGATGAGGCTCATGATTTTCAGCCCCAAAAATGCTCAAAACCCGCCTAGAGGCGCAAAGTCCAATTCTATTGATTTCTATGGCAAAAATTGGGCGGTTTTTCTGCTAAATGCCATTTTTTACCCGCACACGGCCATCCTAAGCAGCCCAATTGGGCGGGAAACAGCCCAATCTGGCAACACTGGCTCCCTGTGTTTCTCATTACTAGGTCAATCAGATCAGTGTCAAACTCCTCTGAGTTGTGTGTTTGGAATTTGAAAGGTGTGAAGAAGACTAAACGACTGCACTTTTGAGCAAGACATTACCGTAGATTGGGTGGTTGGTTGGTTGGGTGGTTGGCTTGTTCTGATAACATTGAAGCTGCTAATTGGTATTGGCATAAAAGTCTTGGAGTTCCAGCATGAACCCAAAAGTCACTTTTATGTATGTGTGTAAATGTTTGAGCCCTGTGCGAAATGTGTATCCTGAAGGAGGGGGAAAGGTGTCTTATACCCAGAGAGCAATAGCAGTCACTGAACTGCTGTTAGTGGTTAGTAACCTAAATCATGTTCCTCATATACAGCTGGTCCAAGAAAGAAAGCCTATATGTATAGTATATATATGGTTCTCTCTATGCTTTGATTTTCAAATAATATCACAACATATGGTTTGTTTTAGGAGACCAGGGTGGTCCTACAGATATATTTTTTATTTTAATCCGCAGCAAGTAATTGTAAATTAAAGTATTGCTCTGGGTCTATTCGGACCAGGTGGCTGTTGGAGCCTCACTTTTCAGAGGATATAATAACCTTTCAACGCCTGTAATTTGCACAACTGCACAGGGAGAAAATAATGGAAATGTAATATTTTATATGCCGGGTTCTAATGCCCATTTCAATAAACTCTTGCCAGAAATCTTCAGATTACGTTACAATTTGAACCACCTGCAAATCACAAATTGAGTTTGGGACGTAATCAGCCATTACAACGTCAGTATTTTTCAAATGTGTTGTAATTTGAAACCAGCTGGTGCTTTCATTCATCGTAGTGAGCAGAACAAGAGGAAGATGATCATTTATTTATTTATTCAAGGAGCACACTGATTGCTGAAGTGCATAGAGTCAACAAAGGGGTTAACTTATACGCTCGCTGTATAGAATACTCAATTTATTTTGCTCAATTAAGTGCTGCCTGTTCTGACTTAACAGTTTATTTGGTGCTTTTTAAGTTATGGCACAAACAGAAGGCTATATTGTTTGAGCATTAGAAATCAATAAATCAATCATTAAATAAATAACTGCTCTGTTATGGACTAAATGAGCAGTTGCATTAGTTAGCAACCTCACAACATCAGTGCGTTCCAAGTGAAATCATGAAATAAATAAATGTTTGCGTGAAAATACAGTATGTTACAGTTTGACATTTTCCTAAATGACTAGTCAGCTCGTTCAAAGTAGCTCAACCTTAACAATAAACTGGGGCTTGGTTTACATCCCACGCATCAGTGAACATATAGGCCTATATTTCAGCTCTTCAGGCACGTTTTTACTGTAATGGAAAAGAGAGTACAGTACGTGCAGGAAGTGAGTGGGAAAGAGAGACAGGGATATGATTTGAGGTGGGAGATGACCTCACTTTGGTCTTGAACTGAAATCCCCATAGGTATGTCGTGGATACTTAAACCAACACCGCATGCTGTGTCCATGTATGCTTTAAAATCATGATTTAAAAATTCATTTTTTGGAGACGATATGTTAAAAACATTGCTTTGTGTTTAAATGACTAATGGAAGGTCCATTGACTTACCATTGATTCCATTGATTTGACTTCCATTGATTTCAAGAGTTTCAATGTTCAGTGTGTTTCAATGCTCAGTCTGCACCCTGAGGAGGTTCATGATGGTGCAGCCCGGCAGCAGTCTCGGTATTGAATCTGGCCCCATTGTGAACCATAGTCAGCATCTCTCTAGTCTACAGAATGGAGGTTTATTACGTAGTCCGCAAAAATGTCCGCCAATGTCAATCACAACATACAGCCCCCTGTGTTCTCGAGCGGGTGCAGCGAGGTTCGAGGTGGTGTGTTTGGGTTGGGAGCTGCTTGTTTCTTTTGCTAAGCCGCAGGTGGGTGTCGAGAAAGCAAGCGGACTCATATGTCACTGGTCTGCAACTTCCCGACTCGGTGCAGGAAATAGGAAAAGTTTTCTAGATTAGCTGCACTTTTCTACTTTTTCCAGCATTCTTCCAGGAGGAGGAAGATTTAGAATCCAATAAAAATCTAATTTTGCAAAAACTAGCAAATCAAGTCGGACTTCAAAAGGATAATTTTTTGACAAACAGGGCCGTTGGGGGAGACAAGAGCCCATTACGTGAATCGAGAGGACAATCATTTGTCACAAGATATTTCTCTCAGGATGGCTGCGGTCATACCTTGTCAAGCTGATATATCACATGTGAAATTAATCAATTTCCTCTTCAAACAATGAATCAACATAGACAGTCTCCTGAAGTTTTTCTGTCTGATTTTTCTGCCTTCATGTTTCAATAAATGTTACAAAGAAACCCTGTAACAGTCAAACAGTGAATGATATTTTTGTACAGCATTCAAGGAGCAGAATGGTGGGACTTGAGTTTGTGGGTACCTTTGCATTTTTCTTTGTATGCACTAGGAGAGCGACAGCACAATTATGTATGGGAAGAGTGTGTGTGTGTGTGTGTGTGTGTGTGTGTGTGTGTGTGTGTGTGTGTGTGTGTGTGTGTCTCTCTGTGTGTGTGTGTGCGCGCATGTGTTTGTGTGTGTATATGTGGTGTGCGCATGTGTGTGTGCGTGTGTGCGCATGTGTGTCTGTGCCACTATTGGAGCGAGATCGCAGTTATGTATTGGAAGTGAAGTGTGTGTGTGTGTGTCTGTGTGTGTGTGTGTGTGTTTGTGTGTGTGTGTGTGTGTGTGTCTGTGTGCACTTGTGTGTCTGTGTCTGATTTCCAGGGTGCACGTGTGTGTGCATGCATGCATGCATTTGTATGCGCCCATATTTCAACATAATAATAAAGATTTTTTGATTCTAAGCGCACTTACAACTTCAAAGTTGCTTCAACTCCACATCCTGCTATCTAAAGAATTGCTCTTGATTTGCCTGGCCGTGCTACTGTTGTGAAATCTCAGGAAATCCATTTGCACTTCAAAAGACTCCTGCCACACTTGAGACGTGACTCATTTCCTACAAGAGTTAGGCTACATGTTCAAATGAATTCTTCTGAAAACCGCCATAAAGTGAGATTCGCTGATTACATCCGTAATCCAAGAACACTGTTTTCACTGTTTCCTGGTGTAATCCATAGTACAAATCTGTGCAAAATATGTTTTAAAATGTCTTTGCCGTCATTCCCACAATGGATGTCTATCTGTGGCATGGCCGTGGTATGCATATTTATGTAATTATGTGAAGTGAAAGGGAAGGAAGTGGTTTACCTAAAATGGTGGATGATGGCGGATGTGGTGGGTCATTGTAGTCCTGCTTTGGCCCCTTTCTCTGGTTTAACCTCCAGCTGACCCTGGCTACCGAGGGCCTTGCTGCGAAATAGCGGAGTTCATACCTCCTAATCCTTGATGGAGGGCTAGCCTTCCAGGGGATTTCAGACTGGAAGCCTGTGTATATTTGTCAGGAGCTGGGGCTACCTTTTGCGCAAATCCTCCACATAGTTGACATAGGCAGATTCCATGTCCTGTCAGAAGTCTAGTCGGAATGGCTTGACGTTAATGGGATTTGATGTGCCAAGATCCTGGGGTTGTTATATACATTATATTGTCACTAGACAAGTGCTACTGGGAAAATGATTGACGGCTGTCGTACCACCTGTAGACTGATGGTTAGCATTTTTTGTATTATAATTTCCCTCTCACTATGATTAAATTACTGCAATTAAGCTTAATTTAGTCGAGCCCTGACCCTCCTCCTTTTTAGTCATCCTGCCCACTTTGAAGGCATGCCCAACTAGTACTTTTCATTTGACCTTTGCGTGGTAGCCTACTGTAGTAAATTACACAAAACCACCTAGCTGGCAAAAAATATGCTTGCCTGGTGAGTTGGCCGAGCCCTTGTCCTTGTAAGATTGCCGCAACACGCAGCAGCCCGGGTCCTCCTATCACAACGCAAGGATTTTCTCCCCTGTGTTTGAATATTTGGGGCGGGCTTAAGCCGGGCATACACTGTGCGATATTTTCACTCGTGGGTCTTAAGCTTCTGCTCACAATGCACGATGGAATTTCACTGTTTAAAAGTTCACAACTCACGACTCACGTCCTCACACTACACGAGCCGACAGTCGGATGCGAGCTAAATGCTTCCACCGTACGACGCGACAGGCATGTTTCCCCGGTCTGCAGAGGAGGGAACATGCGCACCTGAGGTGGAGATGAGGTCGCGCTCAACAGCGAATCGCACGGCCCTATTAATTTTTGCATGTGAAGTGTCAAATCGGGTCGTAGCACTGGTTTAACTGTGCGATTTACGCACGAGCCACGACCAGAATTTCAAACCGTTTTGATTTTCTTGCGACCCTGCGATTGTACGATCGTGAGCCGAAATCGCTTGTCGTTACCCCATGTACACTGCACGATGCGAGACTCACGATTGACCTGCGATTGAGTAAGAAATCGGCCCGACTCTCAAAAAGTCGTGCGAGTGCCAAATCGGGGCAGAATCGGGGCAAAAGTCGCACAGTGTAAGCCCAGCTTTAGGCAGAACAATGGCAGTGTTTCCAGCAGCGCTTTCTTGGCGAGGCGGCCGCCAAAGACGCAACACCGCCACGCCAACATTCCTCAAAAAAAAAAAAAATTCTTATTATTTTTCATAAACTGGCCGAGCGCTGCTTACAGCAATTGCTAACCTACAACTCCCATCAGGCCCGATAACAGACGACGCAAGGAAAAGTCCTGCCCATCGCCCTTTCTCCGAGAATCGGACTGGGGAGGGGACGAAAGCTTTTCAGTAGCATGCATTGGCTGCGCTCGAAACTAACGGTATCCCGTTGTCCCGGCGCCCATAAAAATGCTTGGGGGACACAAAGTTATCATCTCTGGGACAATGCCGGGGCAGTCCAAAAATATAAATGAAAATAGTCTTAAAAAAACCATGATACTTGCATTAGGGATATTAAATCAACACCAGCGAAAATAGCTACAGAAGACTTTCCGATAATACTCCACGCATTGTGTTCTTGATTGTTTATTTAAATTTCGCTGCTGCGTGCTCTGGACTGTTTATTTTGCAAGCCAACAAGGACATATTCCGGTAGACGTGGTTAAGTTGTGAGAGTAATGGAGTTCAGTTTTGCTAATATTTCAGGTAAGCAACAGCCCCAATTATGCGCAGTTGCCTGTTGCGTGCTTATCTGCCCAAACACCAGAAACGCAAGCTGCTTATAAAGTAGTTTAACCCTCATTCATGCATGTCAGAAACTGCCTGTACAATTAATTTCCAGTAACATAAATAGTTGGGGAAACGGCAAGCAAGCTAACAGGGGTAGTTGAACTTGTTAGCCAAGAACGTCAAGCCTTTGCATTCAAATTTGGATGGAAATGAAGGCTAGATTTTTTTGAACATTGTCATACAAACGCAGTTATTTAAGTAAAAGTTGAAGTATCCACGTATTGTTTTTGTGCTGGTAAAAGCAGGAATGCTTAGGCTAGTAGCCTAATTGACAATGGTCTATGGTCTAATTGACAAGGGAGAAAGTTCACCGCACATTTGTTTGACCTCATTGTTGACAACGCGAAGAACACGCTCCTAATTATGCGCCCCAAAAAAACGCTTCTTCCTCCAGCATGCCCACCATAACAAGTGGCCTAAGTCCAGCTAGGTTATTGGCACTTTTGAACTAAGGCTAAATAGACGCTGAATTGTCATTGATATGTAGGCCTACACTAAATGAAAAAAGCTACTTTCTGTAAATATACAACGGAGAAGCATAACAGAAAGGTTGCAATAGAGTCTAGGCCTACAATACATGATGGGTAGGCTACAATTAGTGAATAAAACAATTAAGCCTTAGTTTGACAAATATAATGTCACTGAATGCAGGTTTCCTCATATCACCGTGCTCATGGTATATTCTTGAAAAATGAAATGTACACCGTTACCCAAGGCATTTTTCTTTACAAGGCATGGATGTTCATGATTTAACACTCCCTCATTTTTTCTTTTTTTTTAAACAACTTAATTGATAGTGATATTGGGTAGTTGATCGTGAGTGTGGCATTTATGCTAGGTTTAGTAAGACTGTATAGAACTTATCCTAATAATGAACAAAATGGCTTGCTATTTATCTATCTATCTACCCCCCCATACCGCGTGCACCCTGCGGCAAAACTATCTGCATCCCTGCGTGCACCACCATGGGCCCGAAGACTCACCACCTCGCTTAAGAGTATTCCTGCGGCAAACACTGAATGGAGACACACATGGGTCTGGTGAAAAGCTGAAAAGCGGTTGTTTGATTGGCTAAGGAAATGCAGAGGCCATAACGTCAATGGTTTGGTCCCATTCACAGTCCTCAATGGTAGTAGTAGTAGTGGTAGTATCTGAACTAAAATTTTCATGTTTGGCTAGGCTACTTGTGTGATGCAAAAGACGGTGCATGCATAGCCTTGTCATCAGGGCATCTCAAGGCTGGATTGGGACATAAAAAGCCTTACCGGGCGAATACACCTGCTGCGACAAAATCAAGGGACAGAGAATTGCTGGACTGTGCAGCAAGAGTGATACGAGCGATAGAAGCGTCAGACTATGTCCGTTAAAAGCAGAATGCAAGCATTCCAACATTCCCATTGGCTGTGGTGTCTGTCACCGAACCACATCATAGCTTATTTGCATAATATCCAATCTAACACTGTGCGGTCCGGTTCTCGATTCTGATTGGCTGATAGCCATGGTCAATTGAGCGTAAACCTACACCTTCCAACTGAAGATTCTATGCGCGTCTAAAGCCGGGCATACACTGTGCGATATTTTCACTCGTGGGTCTTAAGCTTCTGCTCACACTGCACGATGGAATTTCACTGTTTAGAAGTTCAGAACTCACGACTCACGTCCTCACACTACACGAGCCGACAGTCGGATGCGAGCGAAATGCTTCCACCTTACGACCCGACAGGCATGTTTCCCCGGTCTGCAGAGGAGGGAACATGCGCACCTGAGGTGGAGATGAGGTCGCGCTCAGCAGCGAATCGCACGGCCCTATTCATTTGTGCATGTGAAGTGTCAAATCGGGTCGTACCACTGCTTTAACTGTGCGATTTACGCACGAGCCACGACCAGAATTTCAAACCGTTTTGATTTTCTTGCGACCCTGCGATTGCACGATCGTGAGGCGAAATCGCTTGTCGTTACCCCATGTACACTGCACGATGCAAGACTCACGATTGGCCTGCGATTGAGCAAGAAATCGGCCCGACTCTCAAAAAGTCGTGCGAGTGCCAAATCGGGGCAAAATCGGGGCAAAAGTCGCACAGTGTAAGCCCAGCTTAAGTTAGACCAAGCGCATCAACGTCTGTAATGAGAATATGTTGCAGTTGGGGTAGGGAGCCTGCAAGAAGAGCACTTCTTTGCACCTTCTGTGGTTGCGGTATCAGTGTGATTGCAAAGACATTTCATTCCTGCGATGTTTATCGCCCCTTGCTGAGTTTTTGTAACGAAGTGTGTGTCTGGCAGCGCGACGACGCACGCACGTTGACTAACGTTGCCGGGGTAACCACAATCACTTCCTCAACTTGAACTGGATCAAATTAATTGTTATTAAAGCATTTTAAAAGAAATTTGGTCAGCGATTAAGTGTAACAGTGTTAGATAAGCAATAAGCCACTTGAGTCCGTGGGTTATGCTCTATTGATAATGGGCAAGGGGACGTTTATGGCACTCCCCTTGGCCGTTATCAATCGAGCATAACCCACGGCCTCTCATGGCTTATTGCTTAACTAAAGGGCAGCTAACTGTCGCTCAACCCTTTGAGGAGTACCATCACAAATATGTGATTAGAATTTTGCCCAAATTTAGAGTTCTCATTATGATGTCATAATGTCTTTGCGAGATTTTTAACACAGACGTCTATGGGAGCTGTAGAGTGTTCCAGTAAAATTCTAGAAGAACCTCTAGAAATTCCTTACTCCTCAAAGGGTTAACTAAAGGGCAGCTAACTGTCGCTCAAGTTGCGCGAATCGCCTACAGTCGCCCAAATCGCTTTGTCTCTTCTGTCTCCAGCGACTCAATACAAAGTCAATTACTCCCGTTGCTGGACACGATCATGTCGCGCTTGGTCTGTACGCGCCTTTACGTAGGCCCGCTCTAAATATTATGCTAGTCTCTAAGAAAATACAGAAAACCCACTAGCATCAGCCACTTATGAGTTGGACCGCTGGGAAATGCCTTGTGTGCCAGATTACCAGTCCAGGCCTTGGCACCTTGCACTGTGGCACAATTTCTTAAAGAGCAACTCCCAACGCTATTTTATGCACAAATACACATATTGCTGTGGTCATCCCTATGACTGAATGCATTGTGCATCGTTACTGTGGAAAAAGTTTTCTTGTTTTCTTGTTTCACGCTGTTTTGTGTGAGCTAGAAATTGCCTTTGAGGCAAACGACTGCCCGTTCCGGTTTCCCTCATGGATACCAATGACGCGACAACAACAAAAATCTGATTGGTGTGAGAAAACAGTCACGTGGTACACTAGTTCCACAACGTCACTGCTGGTGGACCCAGCTGCGCTGTTTGAGGCTGCAGCTATTCGTTTTCGATCTGTGCCCGCACTGTCCGACGTTTCTTTCTTGCATTCCACTCTGTAAATGACCAGTTCATCAATAATATCACCGGTAACACTGTACTTGACACCGGCATCATAGGTTTGACAGGACAGTAAAGTATAACCGATTTGCTACTTGTGCTGATGCTGTGACTGTACAAACACATTTCAAACATTTCACATTTTTGTGAAGTAGCATACAAAGCTTATTGTGACGCAGTTATGACCAAACATTGTTTTTTTCTTTTGCCACGTGTTTTATTTGCTCACTTGTTACTGTAGTTACAGCAGTGGTGTAGTCTACTTTTTTATGGTGGGTATAGTGTATATTTGAGCATTTTTTGAATTGGGTATACTGTATATTTGAGCATTTTTTGAAGTGGGTATACTGTATATATTTGTGCTATTCAAAATAATGGATCAATCAATTTGAAGTGGGTATACTGAAATCCCTGAAATTTAGAAGTGGGTATACTCCGTATACCCACGTTCTACGTAGACTACACCACTGTAGTTACAGTACAACTGCATTAATCATAACAATGGGCAACATTGTGATCTTTGTTTGAATGGAGGGAAATGTAGGCATAAACATGCCAAGACTTTTAAGCAATAGCTTAATGCTGCCCAATAATCACATCAATTTGCTGTTGCAAATTATAGTTTTAAGTATTGGTGAAAAGATTTATTTATGGATGTGTAAGTGTTGTGAGACGGTTTGGTTATGATTGTGATCACACATTTGAAACTGGCAGCAGCAGACCTTGAGAAATTAAACATTTTTATTAGGTTTATTATTAAATTATGACATCAACCCCACATTTTCACTTTATATGAAAAATTTCCATAAATTACTTGCTGCAAGATCGCCTCTCTGAGAGGAAAACAAGCTTGAATTTGGGATATTGGATATGACCAGGAAAGATGATGGGGGGACAAAGGGGTCAGTTGTCCCGCGCCCAGGGAGAGGGAGTGGTGGGAGGTCAGAAATGGGTCCCCATTACATTGTACGTATGTGGGGTGGGGTCTTTCAGATATCTCTAACGGGCCCGGCCAAAGATATCAGCGGCCCTACACGTTGCATAGCCAAATTGATAGTGATGTCATTGGCTTCGTTGGAGTGGCACTTCAAAAAAAGTTCGATGATATGGAATGGAAGTGATTACAAGTTGGCATGTCTTTCTGTGTGTGTCCATCAGGGTTGCCAGATGAGGCTGATGATTTCCAGCCAAAAAAATGCTGAAAACCCGCCTGGAAGCACAAAATCCCGCCCAATTCTATTGATCTCTATGGTAAAAATTGGGCGGGTTTTTCTGCTAAATGCCATTTTTACCCGCACACGACCATCCAAAGCAGCCCAATTGGGCGGGAAACAGCCCAATCTGGCAACACTGGTGTCCATGTGCCGAACTCTTTGTATTTAATGCTTTACAGAATAATATTTAAGGGATGATATATTGGGAGGAAAAACAACTGCTATGGATATAAAATTATTATTATTATTTTACAGAAATATGCAGTATTTCACATAATAATAACATATTCACAAAATTTAAACTAGGCAACATATAGCAGGTGAATGTTACAATGACGTCACAGATCTCCTCATGAAATATCACAACATCCCCAGCTATATTTTCCATTTGGTTTCTCTTAGATCACAAAAGCCCACAGAAGCGCATGTACAGGTACACACATTCAAAGTCCATTTATCAGGTGAGATATAAAGCGAATAATACAACATGACATGTCAGAACAGTCATTATGTAGCCTATAATGCATTCTTGCTACCAAAAAGATGAGTAAATGTTGGGGCCTACTCTACTGTTTTAATAAGACCTATCTTTATTGAGAACACTCAAGTTAGTGTGAGGACAATAGGCTACTTTGGTTTTGTTTTCTCTTAGCTCACCCATACTTCTCATAACTCTGCATTATCTTATCAGCTGGCTGACACCATGTGTATTGTAATTAGTTTTAAATGGCTTAGTTAAAACATCATTTATAATATGTTATCCCAATAACGCCTCATAAGCCAGTCTATTACACCTTTCCAAATTGCGTAAATGATATTAAAAAGGGCTCCATGGTGATGTCATGATGAACGTATGACCCCCGAGTACACCCAGAGGACTGCAAATAAAAATATATTTCTACACAAGCATATAATGAGCATGATGTCACATTTCCTTCCTTCCTCGCGCGATCGATGGTATGAAAAACATACAAGATCTCTGAGGTGCTTGTCAGAGAGAGGCCACAGAAACTCAAACTAGTTGACAAAACATTAAACCAGCTAATTAGATCAAATGCTCATATCTGATAAATTTGCACATCGTCTAGTCAAGGACTGAATGCATTAGAGGGCTATTATGCGAAAAATAGACAAAAATATTGAAGATAACCAGGTATTTAATTAAACTGAGTGATCTGAACTTGGACCTACCAGTTTGGCAAAAACAAAAGGATCTGTAATGGAGAAAGCCTAATCTCCTCGTCCTGCAATAAATCAGGCAAAAACAAAGCCAATTTGCGTTGTCACTTTGTTTGCTTTGAATTTATAAGTGAGATAAACGTTTTTTTTAAACGTTTTTCCACTACCATTGTGTTTGGATTCAGTTTTAGTCAAATTTTTGGAGGGCCGATGTTGATACAAGTAAAAGCCAACAACCAACACTCACGCATATTAAACTTCTTTAGAATGTGAGCACAACTAACGGCCATAACAGACATGATGTCCTTCATCAGTTCATCAAACAATTCTGTTAATTCTGGATAATAATATATTTCATGGAATTGCTTCCATTATGAAATAATTGGTTTTGAATGAGCTTTGAATGGTGAACGTATTGAGTTCTTTATGGTTATTGTTTGTTTAACTGTGAAAGGTCAGTCTGAGCCAAACTCCAACCCAGTGTCAGATTATTAACAGGTTCTGTCTAATCCCCAGCCTTATCGAATGTCTTGTCGTCAGTGGCACCGTGATACTCACCCTGTGGAAGCCATGTAATTGAGTGTAATTTCATTTTTGCAGAAGGCCGAGGCTGAAGACTGGCCCAGATGAAAATAGCTAGCCCCTTCCCAGAGCAAGAAGCGATCTCTTCAAGAACTAACTTCCTCCATCCTCTATTTGTGCAGGTGAGCAGGGCCACGGCATGAGAGGAGAGCGGAGTAGAGACGGGATGTATGGCTCTTTGACGGGATCCGGATCATAATGGCTCGTTCCTTTCAAAGAGCCGTTCAAAAAACTGGCTCTTTTGGCTCTTTTTTAATTACTTATTCAGTGTTAAGAATGTAATATTTTGACTCCATCTCTCTGTAATTTTGTCCAAACAACAACTGATTATCCTCCTGCTTCTAAAGAACACTTCTGCCACTCTTTAGGACAGACAATTGTGTTTTTTTCCCCAAATGTAAGTACTCGTGTCGAGGTCACATGCTTAAAATGAATGAAAAAAGAATTAAATAACGGTAAAGTGGCTCCCCCAGCTCTGATCCGGTTCCCATCGTTCACTTCTGGGAGCCGTTCAAAAGAACCGGCTCGTTCAAAAGAACCGGCTCGTTCATGAACGTCACACCTCTAGAGCAGAGGGAGGCACAGTGAGCCTGGTCGTCTCGATAGGGCCCGACAGGCGTTATAAGTGTTTACAGAGAAAACACTGGCTGCTTTGCCAAACCCTGGCTGCGAAATTAGCCCTGATTTTTATCTGGGACTTGTAGCCTACACGATCACTCTCTGGGCCAGGCAGGCAGCGCTGGAGGATCCGTTGTGGACACCCAAGCTCTTGGGGTCCCCAATGTCCGCTATGTGTGTGTGTGTCTACACTTCCCCTTGGATGGACGGATGTGACCTGCTGTGGTTGTGCTTTGGGTGTATTTTTAGGCCAGAGATGATAGGCTATCACATCAGGGCCAACTGTGCGATGCATTAAGTGCAATTACTCACCTTGATGGCCTTGTAGTGCCTTAAACAGTTTGATGATGGTTAACAGTGGCAACATAACATTGTTTATGACAGCTAATCCCCCCCCGTCTCCGTCCCATCCACCTTTCTGAACATTTTCCCCTTCCCGCTTTCCGAAGCCAAACCCCCACCACCACCACTCCAACCCTCAAACCCTTTCTTGCTTCTCGCGATGCCGCAACATGGAAACCATTATGAAGAAAAAGAAGAAGAAAAAAAATGCAGATGGAGATTCCAGCAATCTCCGCGGAATAGATAAATAGATTTTGAAATCATTCACAAATGATGTGCAAAATGTGCTGGCCATCTGCTTCAGCCATT
Source organism: Engraulis encrasicolus (assembly GCF_034702125.1). NCBI lineage: Eukaryota > Metazoa > Chordata > Actinopteri > Clupeiformes > Engraulidae > Engraulis > Engraulis encrasicolus. The sequence continues at coordinate 5,524,631 of NC_085875.1, read as the reverse complement.
GCTGAGAAAAACCTGTGCGCCCATCTTCAAGGGTTTTTTTCCGCCTTGTATTTTTTATGGCCTATCTGTGCGAAGGATGAAAATCAGTGCAACGCATGGCTGGCCAGTGTGCACACAGGCTGCGCTGCACAGCTTGAGACTGGGGTGTAAAAAAGCAGAGTATGGTGTGTGTATATGGAGGAATTTACACGCAGGAAATAAAATGTAAAAATGGAGAAGCCCTTTAAAAAAATCATGCCTACAGTGTAAGGACATAAAAGATGAACCGAAATAAAAAAAAGAGAGAGATAAAAGATGGCAGATAAAAACCCCTGTTTCCTAACGGGTGCAACGGATTTGAAACAATCGTGGCATAAATCAGACCTATCTACCTGAATCAAGGACGGTATCAAAAAGGCATCCTAGTCATGAGGGCGTGTGCTCCACCACACCACATTTCCCAGCACACAAAGCACTGGGGGAAGAAAGAAGGGCTGCTGACAGCTTCGCCTGGGCCTGGAACAAAGTCCTGAGTGAACCCCGACCCACCCCGCCACCCCACCCAGTACATACAATATAACGAGGACCAAATTCTAAGCCTCCTCTCTCCCTGGGCCCGGGGCAACTGACCTCTTTGTGCCCCACCTGTCGACGTCCCTGGAAGAAAGCGAGAGAAAACGAAAAGGAGAGAAAGAGAGCTAGCGGAGCAGAGCTAGCGGAGCGGAGCGCGGAACACCTGACGGTTACTTGACTGCTGGGAAAAGGGATGGATGTTGGATGATGGGATCCGCAGCGGGCGGGAGGGCCGTCCCAGGTCTATAAATCTCGGGCCCATCGCACTGCACTCTGCCTCTGCCTCGCTCGCCCTCCCGCCTTCTTTTATGAATGGCGCTAATTGCTTCGCCAGGCGGCGGCGGTAAATTCTGCCGAGCTAAGTGGGCGTTTCCCACGTGGTGCGCGGCTCGGTCGGTTGAGCTCGGCCCGGGCCATTCGCTCGGCTCAGCTCAGTTCGGCTTGGCTTGGTTGGCTTGGTCCCGCGTTCATTCCTGTGTTACCTCTGCCGCCGGCGCGTTGCTGCAGCTGAGTGTAGGTGAGGCCCGAGCTTAATGGATTCCAACGCAGCTGACCCGGGAAGGCATCTGGGGGAGCCGCACGCTTAACGCCACAGAGCCCGGAGCTTGGGCTCGGGTCATCAGCTAGAGCCACGGGGGGTCACAGCGGGAGAGGTCGGAGAATGGATAATGATCTGTGTGTCAACTGGCAGATGATGAAGTGAAATAGCCCATGTGCATGAGTTATTGTGGTGGGGTGACATTAATCAAGTCTCTGAAAGTATTTTTTTCCCCAATTCAGAAATGCGATCTGATTCTAATGAGAAAAAGTATCTATTTTTTTTAAGCCAAGCGCATTATATGCCACGTGACACTTTGTCAAGGGGTTTGCCATTCAACAGCTGAATGTACGGGCTTTATGCATTCAACAGCTATGCCGTTCTGGTCTAGTCTAGGCCTACCTTCTGATCGCTCCATTGCCTTAGAAGGGCAGATTTTCATGGTACAATTAAACCGCCTCCCCAGAGCACGATTGGCATCCCTCCACCCAAACAAGGATGAATAAAAAGAAAAACAAAAACTAGGCAGGCTTTAATTAGTACCACTTACATGGACAAATGAAACTCAGATATACTAGTAACGTATCCAGCTACTCAACAGATGGTTCCTATATCGTTCGGAATCGGAACTCTACAGCAATACACACTAAACTGGAATGTGAATAAAATGATTTAAAAAAATGGATAGAGGGAAAAGTCTAACTTTCATTGAGGGGGTTGTTTCATGGGGAGGAAGTGTTTTTTTCCCACAAATCTCTGTCATCTCGAACGACACTTGCGCAAACACTGAAATCTTCACTGATTGACTGCACTAAGCAGTGATCAAAACAATATCGCTCATGCCATACGTCTGTTTGGGGGTGGGTGTGTTGGCCAAGTATTACAACGACCCTCTCTGTTTGTGTGTCCACTCACAGTGTGTGTGTGTTTGGTCGCCTGATGGTAGCGGCAAACACACATCACATGCATCGGACAGGGAGGCCAGGTTGCCATCTATAGGTTGCTCATGTTTCCCCTTGCGATGAATAAAGTAACTCTACTCTACTCTACAATGTTCAAGTGGATATTTCAGCCTTGGAAAGCTCTCCACAAACTAATTGCCTGACTCATTGTCTGCTTACAAATTAAGTATTAGGTGACTGATGCTTTCATTTCATCCAGTCACAGAATTCACACGGTAGTGTTCTCACAGTACTGGTTCTCCGGCGAGTTGTCAATAAATTAAAATGTGTACACTTTATTGACAATGCATGTGTGCTTGTGTGTGTGTTTGTGTGCGTGCGTGCCTGCCTGCCTGCCTGCCTGCGTGCGTGCGTGCGTGCGTGTGTGTGTGTGTGTGAGAGAGAGAGAGAGAGAGAGAGTCAGAAAGAGATGAGTCAGGGACAGACAGGTGACTTGGCAGGAGACAGTCCAGGAGCGTTTAGAGACGCAGCATAAAGCAAACAGATTTTTATTGACTTGTGAGTGAATCCCGAACAGGCGGGAGAGTTCATAACGCTAGCTTATGATTCATTAGTGGCATATTTGCCAAGCAGCGGGGGTCAGATGGAATATCCAGCTGTGCCCTCCCTGCTCCCATGCAATAACACTGATCAGTCTACTGTACATTCGACTGCATCTTACAGGTAATGCATTTTCCATGCCTTCGGGAGGGGGCCGCACGCCTGTAATCCGACCCCACGGCCCCTACCGTAGAGCTACGTTTAACGGTTTTGTGCTGGCTTAAATCAATCAACACGGGCGAACGGGGCCAGCTCCTTGAAAGCACTCGGCACGGGTTTAAAAAGGAACCGTAAAAGGATGTCAAAGAGAACGCTGCCGCTCGGCGTACCGATTCCGCAAGGCGGTGTGCGGTGACAACATGTGGCGGAGCTGCAGCTACAGGCCTCTTGACTGTCTGTCCACCACTCCACCTGTCTCTGCCAGGACCTCTTGTTAGTAACAAGTGACACAAACTTTCACAATCCCCAGTATACCGCATCCACTCCAACGCCCACCTCCCACACCCCAAATCCCCTTTGCGATCCCCGCAACTGTTATTTGTGTGATTGACATCCTCTACCTTAACAATAACAGATGACTGTAACTTGAAAAATGGCAATTACATCAAATGTAAAACAGATGGAGAGGAGGGGGGGGGAACAGGACGGGAGGCCTTCTTTTCGCTCCCTTGTTAAATATAGCCGCACACAGATAACTGGGGAGGACACACAGTCGCCAATTATCCCAAGCTATTGTTCCAAAAAGAAAGAGAGTAAGAAAGCGAGAGGGAGAGAGAGAGAGAGAGAGATAAAAAGAGAGAAATAAAAAGAGAGAGAGAGAGAAAAAAGAGGACTTAACATCTCAATCACATACAGTATCACCGCTGCTCGCCTTTGAGGAGCTCATCCCAAATACAGTGGAAAGCTGTCACCACGGCCAGGCTGAAAAATCAGGGGGGTGGTGAGGAAAGCAATCATTATTGAGAAGGGTTCGGGTACGGGGGGCGGGGGCATTGAGGCAACGGGTTGCTTTGGTTGGGTGGGTGATTACGACAAGGACCTGGGCACTGTCAGCACTCTAGCCTAGTGGCGTAACAATTGCACACAGGGCCCCAGGGCAAAACACTGATAGAGCCCCCCATATGGCCTTCCATGGTCACAATAGGGCCCCAAACACCACTACAGAAGGGCCAGGAGGCAAATGCCCCACTTGCCACGCCCCCCCCAAATAGCCCCGCCCCTGCTTTAACCCATGCCTTCTACTCATCTTATCTGAGACGGGTGGCTGTCAAAAAACAAAGGCTATGTCTTTATTACTTACTCCACGAGCTCCATGATGACCTAATTGCTTTCAGATACGTTGGGGTATTATTAACAGAGCTTTTCTTTTTCTACAGACTATCATCTTACACAGGCCAGTCTTTTTGGGTGATATCACTCTTTTTTAATGAATGAGTTTCAATCAGCCCATAAATTTGCTTTTAAAAATTGGGGAAGAGCAATAGTTGACTGATGACTGGGTGGCGTAGGACGAGTCCGCTTCCTTCGTAATCGGGATAATCCCAAACAGCTTTACAAGGCCCTGCGTTTCCAGAACTTTATAGTGCTGCTTAATGGTATTTATACGGCGACCACATCTTGAGTGGAAGACTCAGGGCAGTGCCAGAGTTATCTTGTGCTCAACAGTGGTGCATTTCTCCAAACCATAGTTGCTAACTACATTAGCTACTTTGTTGTTTGCAATGCAATTTCCTATTGGCAACTTCCAAAGTTGCTAACTGGCTAACAACTACACTTTTGAGAAATGCACCCCAGAATTGCTCTGGATAACGTAAACTTAAACTTGTACTTATCAGATTTCTATACTAATCATGAACATGTTTTACGTGTTGTTTTCATCACTTTTTCTTATTGAGTAAATCTACTGGTATTTGGGATCTGGGAGATTAGATTCTGATGGTAGGGTGTAGTGGTGTGGATTGGCACTGCCCTCACGATCCGATTCGATCACGATTCGGGAGGTAGCGATTTGATTCGATTCAATT
>NC_085875.1:5475015-5515015 GCF_034702125.1 Engraulis encrasicolus | reverse complement strand
TCCTGTATCGATTCGATTTCGATTCTGAGGGTTTTGAATCGATTAATCACGATTCGATTCGATTCAATTTGATTCACTCCGAATCGACAGTGTTAACAGATTGCTAATTTGTAATAAGTAGGTCTAGGCCTAATTGACTAATACCTACTGTGTATTTTCCATAGACCTAAATTAAACAAAAAAGAACAAAAAGAAAAAGAGCAAAAAAAATCGATTTTGTGCCCTGTGAATCGATTATGTGAATTTTAAATGATATCGATCGATTTTCGATTGAATCGATTATTTTACCCAGCCCTACTCACGACTGTGTTTCACAGGTATGGCTCTCAGACTTACTATATCAGATGGACTGCCTGTAAAGAGAAAGTTCTGGACATCTAAGACAAAAAAGTAAGGAAGTCATTCTAAAGCAACCAATCAACCAGCTCCCCCACCCAAACTTGCCGCCGCTATCCTCCGTTTGGAAGCCTGGTGATAACTTCCTCTGCCTGTCGATTTTATCCTCTGCCACCCACCTGACAGCGAAATAATAAAAAAAAAACGATCTTTCAGCGTACAGTGGTCTCATACCAGAGCTATGAGTGGGGCATGAGTAATTCCTTCCAAAATGTGTAATTGCCAGCTTTATTCTATTCCTGGTGTTGATGCAGCAAGGGGTGGGGGTGGGGGTGGGTTCTGATGTCTCCTGCAAGAGGAGAACAACCCAGCTCTACATACGGTGCAACAGTATGTTCAAACAGCCCACGCTCACTTAACAGCAAAGGGGAAAGAGAGGGAAGAAAAGAAGCAGAGAGAGAAAGAGAGAGAGAGAGAGAGAGAGAGAGAGAGAGAGAGAGAGAGAGAGAGAGAGAGAGAGAGAGAGAGAGGCACACTGCAGAGGGAACACAGAAAAAGGGGACCAGAGAAGAGGGGGGGAAAAGAACAACAAAAGAAAAGAAACTTGGCACTTTAGCTGCACACTGTCATGTATTCTCACTGACATCATCATTGTAAAATTAGGAGGCCGGTTTCGTCTTTCCTGCAGATGTGGAGGCTTGAAATCGCATTCCGTGGGCCCGTGCCACTTTTCATCAGCGCTCTCTCCCTCTCGTTCTCTCTCTCCATCCCTCTCCCTCTCTCTCTCTCTCTCCCTTCTCTCTCTCCATCCCTCTCTGCGCCTGCCTCTGCTCTCCCTCACTCCTTTCCAGTTGGAAGCTGTAGAAGCAGGAGGAAGAGGAGGAGGAGGTGGAGAAGGAGTGGGTGAATGGTAGTGGGGGATATACAGAGGGAAAGGGGGTGGAGGTGGAGGTAGAATTAGCAGTGGATGGAGAGCAGAGGGCAGAGAACGGGGGGTGGGGGATTTTGGCTTCAGCTGCATATGGCACCCACCCCCATCGGCACCCTTCTGCAGTCTCTAGAGAAGGGCCAAGCCCAGCCAAGCCCAGCCCTGCCTAACCCAACCCATGTCAGCCCATCCCAGCCCAGCCCCATGATACGGTTGTCCAGGCAGCGCTGGGCTACCTAATCCCAGGGCCCGGCCCCAGCAGGCCCACACCTGCGGCTGATTGGATCCTTCTGGAGTACAAAGGGCTGATTTACGGCGGCGCGGACGCCAGGCCCCTCTGGCCACAGCTGTGCACGGGCAGGAAAGGGAAGTTGTTCATCACACACAGTGTGTTTCAACCAACGACCAACCAATGAACGCTCGGCCAGCCGGCTGGCCGGTGTCCTGTCGGCATGGGCTGCGTCATCGAGATGAGCTACCAGTAGGCTTTTAAACATAGCCTAAACCCAAAGTCTTCCTACCCATAACCTCTAGGGGCGGTACTGTAGTGTGCTGTAATGTCTTGGTAGTTTTGCAGGATGGGAAGCTCACATTGACATGACGCCGGCTGGTTGGTCATTCAATCCCACCCCTCACCAGACTTGAAGAGCCACTGCTCTTATCTTACTTGTACACTATAATTTCACTTCAACTGACAGGTGGCAAGATGGCCTTGGCTTTGCTGTTATTAGAGGATGGATTAGACAAAGTGATTCGCCAAAAAGATGAGGGGAACAGGCTGACGTGCATTTCTACAGAGGTCTCACTCTGAGCACCGTCTTTCCATTTCCTCTAAACAATTTAAATATACTTGTGGCAGTGGCAAGGTTTTTATGTACTTACTTGACGGCATACATCACCAAACCATGCAAATGCTTGTGCAGAAGAAATAATCCATAGCGAAAACATTCGGGTTCACTTTTTGCGACCCTGATTCCCAAAACACATGCTGCAGAACTGTAAAACAGAATGCTCAGGCATTCAGTATGGAACATTTTTGATGTGTGTGTGTGTTTCTATGTCATCGCTCAGCGCTTGTGAGAACCAGGGCACGCTATAGTACATCATCATGCTCAAAAGTAGGAAGATGACTAACGCGGACGGTCCTGGGGTGGATTTCTCGAAACCAAGTTGCTTACTACATTAGCTACTTTGTTGTTTTCAATGCATTTTCCCCATTGACAACTACAGAAGTTGCTAACAGGCTAACAACTTCTCTTTTGAGAAATTCACCCCTGAGCAGCACCGAACGGTTCATTCTTGCTGCTTGAGAGGCAGTTGACATGTTGAGTTCTTCTGCACATGTGGGGTTGAGAGCGGGAGCCGGGGACCCAAGTCCACCGGAACCGATCCATTTGGTCAGGCCCTTTAAAACCCATTTCCTAAACACATGCCCCCTCACACAAAACACATCTCCTGTTCAACAGACATTTGCAGAATTTACCGAGCTGCTGTCTCACATGCTTACTCTTAGGTCCGATTCATACCTTACGTTTGGTCAGTTGTATGTATGTACTTCGGTACTGTCTACCTATGTCATTCTGGACAAACGTCCTAACCATCATTACCTCTGCTTGTCTTGTACGTGTGGCGGGCTTTTTCTAACTCCAGTTTTCATTTGTTTTATCCGTAATGCTAAGCGCCTCAATTTTGTGCCAAAATATGTACAAATTACAAGGCTAGAGGGTATGAAGCACTCCACATGTAGGTTATCCATAGTCATCTCACACGTAGGGTATGAGTGGGCCATTATGGCGAATCTCGTGGGGGTAACATCTCCCTGAAGCTGAAATGAGCAGCTCAAATAATGAAAAGGAAGGAGGAAATGTAAAACGGAACACAACGTGGGTCATAACGGTTATACGGAATAATAAAATGTTTACAGTGATGTGATATTGTGCTTGTAACAAGTTCCGAATGGAAATGCTGTCATACCTAGAGCCTGAACAGCATCCTGCCCACCACCATGGTCCAGATGTTTCCAGATATGTGGCACAGAGATCATTCATTGATCCGAGCGTTGATTCATAAGCAAGAGGACTTGAGGCACAAAACTGGAGATTTTCCTCAATAACGAGAGCTTTATGTGGATTGTCTTCCAATTACGTACACCAGAACATGTATGCGAGACTTCCTCTATTACACTTGGTAAAACTGAACTTTTATTAGTTTGAGTTTTGGAAACATCCATGATTGGATTGAGAATTTTAACAAACAGAACAAACTGGCTCCCTGGCTTGTCAGTGTCTGCAGTTCTCTCCTCTAGCGTGGGATTAAAAATAAACGCACTGCTCTCACACGATGAAGTGATACTGAGGTCAACATCAGCTTGAACACAATCAAGTCATTTTATTGTTGTCACTGCAGCTTTATCCACTAACCACATGGCTTTTGGCTGGTTAGATCTTTTTCCTGTAATAAACCCCGTTGGTCATACTAAATAAATTTTCTAAATAGACATTTTGAGCAACCACAAAACATCCCCAGCGACAAGCAAGGCAGAGCAGCACAACATTACGGCAGACGGACAGACAGACAACAAGGCAGGCAGGCAGGCTGGGAGATTTTGTTTCACTTTAGCTCCCACTACTGCTGCACCTCAAATGTTCTCACACTTAACAAAGGTCAGGCTGAGGCCATTGACCAAAAGACAGCCTCCACCAAAACAGCCGGCTTCCCCGTTCCACGCCCTACTGCAGCGGCAGGGTTGTTCCTTTCTTTAGTTTAAAACCTTGTATACGTAGTCCTCAACAGAGGTTCCTATTCAGGGCAAGCTAATGGACCCCTCCTGCAATTTCCAGCTGCCACGCCGTGCAACATGTTAGCAATTTCATCATTCGCTGATAGCGTCGTTGAGGATTATCCGTCTCTTTACGGTGAATTTCCATCAATATGATTTAGGCCCCTGATGCCTGCACCTGGGTCTACCCCACCCGACCCCACTCCACCGATCCCACCCCACTGACCCGACGCTGCCCATCAGCCCATCCCGGCCTGGCCTGAACACGCAACAGTTTTGCATCAGATAATGACCCTGTCCAGAGGAAGCCGGTGAGGTGCTGAGAAGCTGCACTGCACCCAGGGCCGCTGACAGTATTGGCTGGGCCCGGGACAAATTAATCTGATAGGGCCCCAAACCCGATACATATAATGTAATGTGGACACAATATTGGGGCCCCTATCTCCCTGGGCCTGAGACAAGTGACCCCTTTGTTCGCCCTTTGTCCACTTCCCTGACTGCACACAGCAGGGTTAAGCCCAGAGGTCTCGGAGGCACACGCAGACTGACATCTCCAAGCCTCAAATTCTCCAAGCCCTCCAGTCCAGTCAACCCCCCTCTCTCCTGGCAGCTGCATCCTCTAATGGAAAACAGTAACACGCTTCAGACGGACAACACCGTGACAGCCACACATCTTTAACGCTAGCGCTCATCGCAGATGTCACTTAGGTAATATATCTTTCCGAGGAAAAGTAAAATATGTCCTTTTCGGGAGAAATCAGCTGCACTGCTGCGCAGGAGAAGTCACTTCCGAATTATCAACCTTTTGCAAAAATACAGGGGTGAATTCCTTGACCGGATGACTTACGGCTGACAAACACATTAATATCTCTGCATCATACTTTGACAATAATATATCATGCAAACATACCGCTACGTGTCCTAATGCTTAGGCATGATATGCTGCTGGGTCTGCTTCTTCCCAAGGGAGTAATCATGCGCTGGTTCCACCAGCTCCCAGTGTGTGTGTGCGTGTGTGTGTGTGTGTGTGTGTGTGTGTGTGTGTGTGTGTGTGTGCGCGTGTGTGTGTGTGTGTGTGTGTGTGTGTGTGTGTGTGTGTGTGTGTGTGTGTGTGTGTGTGTGTGTGTGTGTGTGTGCGTGCGTGTGTGTATGTGTGTGCAGGAAAACATTTTTTTAGGTTCCTGCTTCTGTGTGTCTGTGCAGTGGCGCACCACACTTTGATATACGGGGGAGCACAGACACAGTGGCTGATTGTCACCAGCTGCGGCCTGCACTGACCCATTTTTACATGCATGATTTGGGCTTGAATGTGTGCAAGGCAGAACATCACAAACATGCAAACTAACGTGGACTGCCTGCAGCATTGAAGAACGCAGGCGGGAAAAGACCAGTTAAATTCAGACAGGGCATTAGGACAACATTTTACCACATTAATCAACAGCAGAGAAGGACATAGTGAGATATTAATATCCATTGCTTTGTGATCACTTTGCGTAGCCGTTTCATGGGATCACCGGCGATCTGTTTGGTGAAGAAACTCAACTACATCGTAACAGCATTGCTATGACATTGCAGAGAGTCTCAAGTAACAATATTAAAAGATAGTCGTCATTAACCATTAAAAAGGTTAGAATATTATAGGCACTGCATGAAATGCAATAGCATGATAAAAGTAAATAAACTTTTCTTTTAATACTTTATCACAAAAGTTCAAACAACACCACAGACTTAAGAATCGGATGACGCACAAATTTCATATATTTCAACCCACCAAATGCCTGTCATGTGCTTTGGGTACAGTGAATCATGTATTCATGTACATTGATTGATTTAATTACCCTTTCAAACATACCAAATCCTACTTCTCGTATGTCTGACGCATCGAATCATCTCCAAGGATTCCGGCAGACCTTGGGATCTAGAAAACACCTTGACAGTGGCCATTGTGTTGACTGTGCAGAGTAAATAACTAAATCGGCGATAAACTCAGTTTACTATGTGTGTGATCGGCCAGGTTCTGTTCTGACAGTGATTGCCTGTTTCTGACCTACATCCTACATGGCGAAACAGGCCGGGGGATGAAGATAAATGGAACTTAATTATGATTCGCATATTTACAAAGCACTTTCAGTTCCAGTGAACCACATTTTTTCTCCTCTGGAGACTCAAATGGGCCAGTAAGTGCATTTATTACCTCTTCGGGAATTCAATCTTCCTCTGTTGCAAGAGCCAGCTGCCCATGATGGTAGACACATTTTTCACTCGCCAATTTCCTACCTCGACCTTGAGATTAATTATGGAGCCAAAGTATGTATACAGTTGTGCGCACGATGGTCTGAGGATCCCTTGCCAGAAAAACGCTGCAGATGCCTCTGATTTAGCGAGCTTCTGTTCGGAGTGCACAAGGCCGTTTTGTCTCTCTCCCTCCCCTGCTTTTGCTTACTGGACGCTGGCCAGAGGAGGCCAGTGGGCACATCCCCAGGCCGTGCTGTTATTAAATTAAATTTATGCTGTCTGTTCATTAGAATGACTGGCCGCTCTCACTTGCCCTGCCCGGCCTCCCTCTCTTTGCTCATACTCCTTTGACTCCATCTCCAAACACTGAGGATGCTTAAAATAAAACACTGCTGCTCTCGGTTCAGTGTTGTGGTTGAGGTCGACGCCCCCTTTGTATAAAAACTGATGCTGAAAAAGGGTTGCCTTGTTCTGCCATGCTGCATGGGGCAAAATATTTCCTTGCGTCTCTGGCCATGTTTCAAAGTGAGGGAGTGAATTCAGGTGCCAGCTTTGATTTACTGTATTGTCTAACACTATATTTTTATGACTGACATTTTACATTTAGTTTCAAGTAAATTGGTTTTCACAATTTCTAGTTTTCACAATTTTTAGTTTAGAAACTTTGAAGGAGCTCATAATTATATAATCTCTGTCCAACATACATTGGTTGTTCCTTGAAGATAATATTTACTTGTGTCTCCTGTCCTCCCTTGCCCTTGTGGCCTCGCGATGACGTCACAAGATGTCATTGACGACAGAAGTTTAATTCATCTCACACAAGCACAATTCAAAAGCCATTTTCTCATTTGCCAATGGGATGCTGAATGGGGAAATGTGCCCCAAAGGTTATTGTGCCTAGGTTGACAGTGGGGACACATTATTGTTTTCTACACGGAGGTGGGGCGATAGCAAAGCGCAAGTCCACAAGCACAAGTCGAGGACGGGAATTGCGATAATGGAAAGTACCCTGTGTGTTGCTCACTGTCACACGTTCCATTGTTTTTTGTCTTTCTAGATAAACTATCTCTACTTCCTCTGAACAGAGTTTCTGTGAAAATATGAGACTCAAGTCTGCACACACCAAAAATTCACCTCCTCAAACTCGTGCAAAAATAAAGAGCAGGGCACCATAATTCACCTAAAAACAGCAGCCTGGACACAGCCTGGAGAACGTGTGCATGTTTCTCCTGGCTTCAGGGTCCCAGGGTGTCTTTCTGAAGTTTCTTTTGATTGATAATTCTTCAGTGAACGTGTGCAGACGTTTTCTCACAGCAGAATTACAAGGTTTCTGGAGCGCAATAACAACAACTGACAAGTTTGGCTAAAGGTTCTTTTACACCTCTCCTTCTGTGTCTGATTGGCGCAATATCTGCGTGAAGAAGTCAGGCTGACATGCCACAACCGTGTGTAAGCTTTTTCGTGGTAAGAAATCACCCGTGTGAGTCTAAGGGGTGGGGTCTAAGGTTACAAGTGACACCACTGAAAACAAATGAATGTTGCACTGATGAGCAAACCATGTCAAGAAAATGAAGTGCTGTACAACCACTGAGGTCAATCTGACCAGTGAGAGGGGAGGTGGTTTCTTCTTTTTCTCTCTCTCTCCCTCTCTCTTCTCTTAAAAACCCCAATTCATACTATGTCAGGATATTAATGGGTTTGATTTGAAAACAAACAAGCCTATCGGTGTGTTTACACAAGCGCATGGAAGATCATTAGGCCTGTCATCGGCTCACTCTCCTGCCTTTGTTTTGCTTTTCAACCTCAAAAAGCAGCGTGATGTGCATTAGCGCACTCCGATATGCCTCCTTTCTCCTCGCCGCTATTTTCTCACACATGATGAAATGGTGGTCAGGTCCCCCTGGCTCGCTGGTGGACTCTGAGAAACGACTGAGTATTTCAAAGTATTGGTTTTGTGTTCAGGGTAGAGCAGTGCAGTGTAGTGTGTGTGCAGTGCATGGCCTGATGAGGGGAATTCTCCTTCTTCTGAAGCCCTGGGAGTCCGTGGACGCCAGATGATGTCCTTAACATTTGATGACCCCGGAAAAACTCCAACCTCCAGACCAGGCCCACACTGAACGCTTACATTGGGAGCCAACAGTGAGGCAGCAAGGCCTCTGTGGCTATGGCTATAACTTAGCACTTAGCTGGCTGGCTGGCTGGCTGGGGGGTGTCATATTGTATACAGTGATGGAACAATTGCTCACAAGACACTGATAGCCCCCCTCCCTGTAAAACCTGCCATAACCACTCATAACCACTACCTATATGAGAGGACCCTGGGAAGGCCCAAGTGAGCTCTTTGTCGCCCCTCCCCTAACTGTATGCATGCACGCTAAGGAGAGAGGATGTTCTGTCAATATGGGCTGCTTCGTCGAGATGAGCTACAGTACCAAGGCTTTCAACATAGCCTATACCCAAACCCTATTCCTAACCTTAACTGCAAGAGGTGCTATTGAAGTGCATTGCAATGGTTTGGTTGCACAGCTTGACAGGTAGCTAATATCGACATGGCAGGGGGAACAACAGCTGGAGGCACTGCGATTTTACACTGCTTGCTTAGAGCGAATACTGTAAGGCTGAAATAAGGAGGCTATTTCGCAAATTATTCTGCCATTCACTATCTAAAGGTGCTGCCCCATTTTGCTTGTTGTGAGTTCATGACACCGTTGTGATGGGGGAAAAAATACAGTGTACCAAATGTTACGGAAAAAAAAAACCTAAAATAAGACAGATTATAGTGTAAGTAATAAAAGGTCTGACCTTGACTTTTTTTGCATGTGCAGTCAGCCATTCTCAATTGTGATGGGAGCGAAAGCACACATAGATGGAGGAAACTCTGCTTGAACCCTGTATCGTCTTCCTTTCTGGAAAAAAAGGGAAAATAAAAATACAGAAAGATATCATAGTTAGTCACATCTCCACTGAAGCATCCCAAAAATGACAAAAGTAACAGGAGCTGCGGCGAATGAGCCCGTTCCCATCTGTCTCAAGTTACACAAAATTTCTTTAATTGTGCCCAATTGAAGTGCTGTAAGTGATTAAAGCTATTTGGAGACGAAACGAAACATCTCTGCCACATCAATTATTAGCTCATTGATTAGAATAATGCAGGAAATTGCCCATTGGATTCAAACGCGAGCTCAGACACCTGGCAGGAATCTGAAACCCTTTAGCAGAGGGTACAACGTGTCAGGAGTAGGAGAGAGCTTCAGTGAAGCATTAAATTAAATGTGAAAGTAATATTGGGGAGAAAGAGTTATTTAATTGCTGCTTGGGATATTTCTTTAGGACAGGGAATAACAAGCTCTTTCCATGTCACAGGGGTTTATGCTCCTGAGGTTTTTTTTTTCAACCGCTGTGTTTTGCTTGGAATCTTGTTCTACTAGCTACTTGCAGTCTTCGTGCATTGTATTCATGGTTATGCCTTCATTGACTTAACACATGTTGATTTGTGCGCTTATGCAGGACATTGCACAAGTCTTTGCACCATCTAGTAAAAAAAAAAAAAGGCAACGGACTCAGCGTGCAAAGTGCATTGATTTTGGACGTACTATGTCTGACAGCTATTTTTCTTTTTTTTCCCTTCTCTGCAGTGATGTATGATAAGACTCAATGCTTTCCAGATATCTCAGCTGCATTTTGGTTGCTGTTTGTAGTAGCCATGCCCTTGTAATCCCCATTACCAGTCTGGAATCCCAGAAGATGGCTGCCAAGTGCAAGTGAAAACATATGGATCCAACAGGAAGAGCACATAAATAAAGATATGACTACATTTTTTGCTCATATTCGTCTATGAATGCTGTTGCCTTCATAATAATAAACTCCCTGCAGCATGTTCCATGTGGGCACTAGGATTCATTGCTACAGCGGTTTCAATCCCAGACAGACATAAGGGATGTATTGCTATCTTGTCTGCATTGGAAAAATGGGAGTCTGGTTCTTTTTTGCCAACAGATATTAGATAAGAACCTAAAAGCATCATATCGACTTTTTTTGGCAGACCTCTCTTGTTTCTTCCAGCTGTAATGAGTTTTTATAATTAAAAATAATCTTAGATGAAATGGAAGGAAATCATTGTGATAACCTCACCTTTATGTGTTATGTCAAAAGGGAGGAATAGACGCGACATGAGTAACATTTTCTTATTCTATTTTTCTTTAGTTCTTTTTTTGTCATGAATGTGTTTTTGTGTTGACTGGCCCGGTCCAGCTGCCATGCAATTTTTCTGTCTGCTGCTGTGGAAACAGGGGTTTAATTTGACAGCTTATGACCCTAAACCCTTCACTACTATGTATCAAATCACCACCAGAACCAAGCCTCTTCTGCTCCTCATTCCTCTTCGGCGTTACCCCAGCGGACCGTAAGTGTGCATCACGTAAGGAATGTGACAAACGACCCAAGGAAATGAGAAAACATTTGTTTTGGAGTGTCGTCATCATCAGCACCTGTGTGCCCCCCCCAACACCCAAATGCAGACATCCTCCCATCCCGTGCATGAACAGACTTTGAGTCGGTCCTAAACCCCTCCACCCGCCAATCACCCCAACCCTCCAGCCATCTTTCCCTCCCTCCTCCTCCTCCTCTCCCTCTCCATGGGTTTTTCGTCAAGCAGTGGAAGAATGAAGAGGGCTCCCCGTCCAGCTGCTAACCACACACTCCCACACGCCTATTAGCCCCCCAGACAGGCTGTTCCAGGCCGTGGCTCAAGCACGGACAAAAATAACCGGTGGACTCCAGATGTTTGTGACATTCGTCTGACCACAGGCTTCTGTTGCTACTGCAACGGCCCCACGCTCTCTTGGAGAGCTGAAGGGGGCTTGCACTTTCAAAACAAGGCTTTTTGATGTATTATTGCTGCTCTACAACTACCATGGTGGTAGAAGGTCAGCGGTGTACTGTTCTGAAATGAATAAGAGAATACCTCCGGCGCTGTGGAAAATGTGAAAACAGCAGTGCGGGATGTCATACAAGTGGCAACATTCAATAACCAAAAAATGGCCCCGACATCTTTATAAACTAAATGAGACTACCAGATACGCATGCCGCCCTTACTCGGCAACGTTTGATTTATGTACCTTTAATGAATACTGTTTTTATAGATACTTGTGCAAACATGAAACATGAAATGCTGTATAGCGCAGAAGTCCACGGAAGTCTGATTGAAATTGATTTTGCCCACAGCTGATTTATATGCACAAGCAAGCGCTCCCGTCCGAGAGCCGCGTTTAAGCCCTCTCATGTGGTGTTCGAGTGTAACACGAGAGAATCAAATAAAGTTTGGTTGAAATACTTCATGCCCCTGCGGAGGGATTATCTTCACTTTAGATTAGCTTCCCGTACACCAAGAGCTGGTGTTTTACACCGTGTCTGCACACACACCAGAGGTTTTGTAATTTCATTGTATTTCACGCTAACGCACACGATCCTGTAAAAACAGATAGGCGTGCTCGACGGCCTGCCCCCTGAGCACACATCTACATTTCAACAGCTATGCTCTTCTCAAGTAGCCCAAATACAACACCACTGGCAGGATGCGAAGAGAAGATCAGATCTATATTTGGACTGTCGGAGGAAGCGTCTGCGTCCCCACACCAGTTTGGTGAAAGTCGGAGAACCCCAATTTCTCATGTGGCAGTAATGTGGCAGTTAACCACAGTGGGAACCCTATTAAGTGAAGCTTATATGCTTCAGTGACTGTCACTTAAAAGAGCATGGCATGCAGAGACAGTTTCTTCCAGCCATTCAACTGCCTTCTTCCCGCTCAGCATCAGTTCTTAGATGGAGAGAGAGAGAGAGAGAGAGAGAGAGAGAGAGACAGAGACAGAGACAGAGACAGCGGCAGAGAGACAGACAGAGAGAGAGAGAGACGGAGAGAGAGAGATGGAGAGAGAGACAGAGAGAGACGGAGAGAGAGACAGCGACAGCGACAGAGAGACAGACAGAGAGAGAGAGAGAGACGGAGAGAGAGAGATGGAGAGAGAGACGGAGAGAGAGAGAGAGAGAGACGGAGAGAGAGAGACAGAGACAGAGAGACAGAGAGAGAAAGGGTAGCAGAAGTAGAAACACTCTTCAATGCCATGTCTAGATCAGTGCATGAAGAACAAAGGTAATGGGGCAGTGTGGGGGTGTAGACTAGAGAGTGTGCAATAACGCGCTAATGACTTCGTAGACAGTGCAGACACTGAGTGATTGCAATGGCTGCCGCTTGAAGAGTGCGTCCTGTTTAACCGCGTCGGGTAATAGATGGTTTGTTTTTCTTTCTTCCCAATTACTTTTGGATGAGGGTGTAAGATTCCACCCTTGCAGTGAATGTTAGCGCTCCTTCAGCACTTCAAGCGAGGGCTGCCGCTGTCAAGCCGTTCCGTCGACACCACCCCGGCCCTGTTTCTTCAGAGCCCTCTTCAACTGTTTAATTAGCCAAATAATTTATTTAGGGGGCCAAACGGAGCGAACGGGGGCGGATCCCCCATCTCACGCGCATGCTGGGAAAAGAAAACTCGAATGACAGGAATTGAGACAGTGGAGACAGAGCAGTGTAATTAATCCAAAAAAAAGGGAAAAATCAAAAAAAGAAACAACAGAACAAGCACAGCAGTGAAAACAGCTCACAACGTCTTTGCAGGATCTGCTGTGTCAAAAGGCATCCAAGTCGTGAGTAACAGGGTTGAAGCCTTTTTCCTCAAGAGCGGCCTCTCTTGTCAAAGGAATGGCAGTTAACGACGCATTCATTCCCACACGGTGGATGCACTGTCAGACATTCCTGTCTAAATGCTTTTCTTGGGTCACCACTGTGACAGATACTCAAGCATTCTTTCAGGAAGTGTGTGTGTGCCTAGCCTTTCCCTCTTTTTTTGCAGTCGAAAGTCTTGCGGGGCTGTGGTCTTCAGCGGGTTCCCACTTAAAATAGCACGACTGCTTACATCACGCAATGGAAGAAAAGTATAATGATCCAGAGCTTTCGGAATGATGAACTGATTTGAATGCTCAGGTGCCGTTGGGTTGAGTGTCTTGGCAAAATCTTGACACCTGACCTGCCACTTCAATGTCACAGTGGCAATACAGGAAGTGCCATGTGCAGGATGGATGCGAGGAAGGTGCAAACGAGAGAATTTACTGGGACCTCGAAAGAAAGCAAAGGAAGAAGTTAGAAGAGTGAACCGAGGGAGTTAGACAACGAGGGCAAAGAAAATAGGAAGCATAAGGGAGTATGTGCGTGTATGCGAGAGAGAGACATGTGATGTGCGTGTCCACAGGCAAAAAAATGGGGAGAAACGAGAGAAAGAAAGAGAGAGAGAGAGAAAGGGGGAGAGACAGCGAGAGGGAGAGATAGAGAGAGAGAGAGAGAGAGAGAGAGATTTGTTTTATGCTCAGATGCGTCGCTGCCCTGGAATGTGTTCAGCGTGAATACAGTCCTCCTGGGCTCTTCCACAGCCCAAGAATGTTTCAGTACATAGCTGGAGAGATCAGTCATCGCTCCGCAGCCCTCCCCTGGACTCAAACTGTTTATATTAGCTGCTACTTATTGCATTGGCATTAAGAACGAATTTGAGTTCACAGATAATAAATAACTTTGCTTTCAATTATTTTCCTTTCCATATTTCAGGCGCGGCGGACGGAGGCTGGACAGTGGCATGTAAAGAAAACAGCCAGGGCCGGGACTGCAGAGGGATGGGTGGGCGGGCAGACACGGACAGACGGCGAAGAAGGAGGAGGTAGCCCTGTATCCTCACTGCTGTGCATGCACACACACCGGTAGCAGCGCCGCAGTTAAAAAATACTGGGCTTATGAAGGTTTATACGACTGCCCTGCACACTGACAGTTATATGAAGCCGTCTCTCCCATGAATCTTTGCCCTAATGTGCTGTCATAAAGTTTAGCGCTCGCCACTATAACTGTGTACACTCTGGTTGTTTTGGGCAGGGGATTTATGTACAGTGCAGGGGAACTCAGACACCTCAGGAAGCCATAGGGGGGGGGTGTCTTTGGGTGGGAATGCCACTACAGTACATCATGGGCGTACTAACTGTGTTGTGGAGGTGTCAGCAGTTGATTCTCCCCCTGGGCCCTCTACGGTAATTCTTAAACAGCCGCTTAGTGCCAATTCATGGCAAACACATTCCTCATCTCTTTTTCTTTCTTTTTTTGTGGTCTTTTTCGACTTTATTTGATAGGACAGTGTGAGAGGTGGACAGGAAGCGAATTGGGAGAGAGACGGGGAGGGGTCGGCAAAAGGACCCGGGCCGGGAATCGAACCCGGGTCAGCCGCATGGCAGGCGAGTGCCCTACCAGTTGGTCACAGCAGGGCCGCATTCCTCATGTCATCTACCTCTACGTCCCTCTTATTCCATCTGCATGGGTGCACAATTTCAATAGGTACTGCTTGACACTGATTTTAGTCAGAGGAGGACATCGCCGATGTGTCCTTCCACACACATTTCATATGATTCAGTGCTTCCACTAGTAGCCTGGCCTTTGCCATCCGTAAGCTTCCTCTCGATTTATCATTTCTCTACACATGACATTACATCTGGGTCTGATTGTTGGGCGAGGCCTCGTCGTTGACGTCTCAATCAAGCCATTCAGTGAACTGGGGAGGGATGAGGAATGAGGTGTGTGTGTGTGTGTGTGTGTGTGTGTGTGTGTGTGTGTGTGTGTGTGTGTGTGTGTGTGTGTGTGTGTGTGTGTGTGTGTGTGTGTGTTGTTGAGTGGGGGAAGGGGTTGAATATTGATGCATTGCATACGGGCGTATTACATTCTTCAAACGTGAGTGATTGGGAAAAGTCAGATTCAGTCATTTCTAACTTCTAGAGTTCAGCCCTCTCACCTGCTCAATTAGACAGCTCAGGGTATTTCCAGGTTACAGTCAGACCAGGCCACTCCACTAGTTGATCCCCAAGTAGGAGAAGTACTTAGTCAAAGCACCAGTGTTGAAAGCAGACGCATACGTGGCAGGGCTTTGGCCACCTCTGGTTTTAGTACCTTGGAACAACACCTGAAACACATCTGAGGACAGTAGACAATAAGATGATTTTAGGAGTAACATACCACCCCAGAGTTGGATGTACATAGCCTATGGATAAACCATGGAGGTAGTATAAGAACTGGAGAGAGTGAATAAGTCCCGCCTCCAGTCATTTCAATTGGAAATGCTAGGCTAGTGAATTCAGCCAAAACTGAACGATTTTTTCAGCTTCCAAAATGGAGTTACTTCCGCCGACAGTTTACTCTGCCAATTACGTGCCACGTTACTGACTGACTTACGGCTGACCAGAAAGCTATATGGAAGACGGGCATTGGATGCATGGAGGTGCCCAACCACAGTTACCTGATTCTTACAACCACAGACCTGTAAAAGGTCTGTGCGCCCAACACTAAACTTGCATACCCACCAGGGCTTGACACTGGCACCTGCCAAACGGCCAAATGCTGGTAAAACTTGGCTGTGGCTAGTAATACTTAAAGTGTGACTAGCCAATTTGGCTGGCAGCTTATTCCTTGGTATGACATACGCATCAGAGTAGCCTATATTCTGTTGTTTGCCCCTTGTCTATCAATTACTTCTATTTAGGTTAAAGAAAAGGGTCAATACGTTTATTTTTGCTTGATATACTTCCATGTAGAAACACTGATCTTACACTGATCTTGCTTTAGCACCTCATCTTCTGAGGTTAGACGTACACTATCATGATAAAGAAAAAAACAATATAAAATCTGTGGCTAGTGGAATATCTGAATGACTAGTGACTCGGGAAAACCACTAGCCACAGTGGCCGGTGGGTGAAAAATTTAATGCCAAGCCCTGATACCCACCAATCATCATGATGATTCATGAGCAAAGTGGATGTTGGAAATGCGAAAATGGCAACTTGCTAATCGGCGAAGCTAACCCGCCAAATCCTGCCCCCCTGGTATAAACGATAGCATTGCGTTTGTGCATTTCGTTTTTTCCAGCACACATTTCATGCTAATTACAAGCCTCTATCGGGATACATCACTGACAGAAACCGTGAAATTATATCATATCCCCATAGCACTTCCCCAGCTAACACATGTAATATTTCCCAGAAACAAATGTAAATGTGCTTCAGCTTCCTTGGAATACATTTGACCGAATGTAAATAGGAATTTCCTGAGAAAATTACTCAGGCAAGGATGAGTCATTGTCATGTAACCGATTGGAAAGCAGGATTGGGGTTTTGAATGATAGCAGTGATGACAATTTTGAGACGCGCTACCCATTTATTTATACCGTGTATAAGTGTACATTGAACATCAATAGATTACACACTGAGTGCTATCCATGGTGTGGAGGAAGGTTGGATTGGTCTCAGCACATGTTTTATTTCAGCCAAGACTCTGGCTTATGTATTCTGCACACACACACACACACACACACACACACACACACACACACACACACACACACACACACACACACACACACACACACACACACACACACACACACACACACACACACACACGCACGCACGCACACAAACAAGTATACACACATACAGGTCACGCACGCACACACAAACACACAGTGCATGGACACAGACACACAGACAGACGCACGCACGCACACACACACAGACACACGCACGCGCACACACACACACACACACACACACACACACACACACACACACACACACACACACACAGGCCACTGTTTCATTATGTGGATGGCTTAAACACATTGGAGATGATCAAACGGGTTTGTTCTTATGATTTATGGAAAGAGTTTCAAGTACTTGAAAGTCTGTGTACACACACGCCCACACACCCACACCCACACACTTCTAATTAGCCTTTCATGGAGCTGGAGCATGTTAGGCATCCCTACACTACGCTCCTCTAGTCTAGTCTGGCTCCCGTCCCGAGAGCGCCACGTGGAATTCATTACCTGATTGGCGAAATATTAGAGTGCTGCACAGGTACAACACGCTCTCCATCAAAACGCAGAAGCTTCTGTCTGCAAATTTATGCTCACTATTTCACTATTTCCATAGCAGGCAAAGAGTATATGTGCGTGTAGGCATGCATGCATGGCTGTGTGTGTGTGTGTAAGTGTGTGTGTGTGTGTGTGTGTGTGTGTGTGCGCGCGCACGCTTTTGTCTGTGTGCATGCGTGTGTGTGTGTGTGTGTGCGTGCGTGTGTGCATGCGTGCCAGCACACGTACATGAAATGTGTATATGCACATGCACATGTATACGCTGCGTTTAGAAAGAATGGAAAATGGTTGTGGATGTGATGGTGGTTGAAGATTGAGGAGAGTGCGCTGGCGGGGGCTGATAGATCACCCCAAAACACAAGCCTTTCATCTTCACGTCTGGTAACGAGGCACAAGTGCATCCGCGAAACTTGATTTATAATACCTGTTAAAGCCAAACACTAATCATTTATTATACTCCCCCCCCTACCAGTGCCAGCAGCCCTTCACACACACACTGTCACGACTTGATGAATTTCATGATGTACATCTTAAGGTATTACACTCAAGGTTTTCAAGCCCGCGGTGATGAAAGACCTCACTGCTGCCCTTCGTGAAACGGGTAGCGCACCGCACGGCAGCCGCTCCTCTGCTTTTGCAGAAGAGCAACAAGCCCAGTCCGAGACCAGTGTTGCCAGATGTGTCTCACCAAAACCCGCCCAAAAGCTTCTCAAAAAACACCAAAATGTGCTAAATTCAAACAAATTCAACAATTTACATTTTCTATGGGCCCAAAACGGCTGAAAAAAATGCCAAATGGCCAATTTTCCCAATTTTACCCATTTTTACCCGCAGACGCTCATCCCAAGTAGCCCAATTGGGCGGGCACCCGCCCAATCTGGCAACACTGTCCGAGACTGAGAACACTTACACGCATGCTTGTCCAAACCCAAAGTGGTTCCTTAAAGATTTTTTTCAGCTTTTTTTTTTGTTCAAACTCCTCGCGTCGTAGACATTACAATATTTCACACAGCGACGGGAAGAGCAAAGCCACAATAAAACACTGTCCTCTCCATGTTTTCCTCTTTTTTTTCCGCCTCAGGTTGCTGAAGACAAGGACTGTAATGAATGCAAGCTGTGGCCCTGTACAGAGGCAGACCTCCAGAGCTATGAGGGAACTAGCTGAAGCTGATAATCAGGACTCTTCTCATCAGGTTACGGCAACTTCATCAATCGTGTGTGTGTGTGTGTGTGCGTGTGTGTGAGTGTGTGTGTGCGTGTGTGTGTGTGAGTGTGTGTGAGTGTGTGTGTGATTGTGTGCAAGACAGAGAACGAGAGAGAGAGAGAGAGAAAGAGGAAAAAAAGAGAGACAGAGAGAGAGGGAGAGACAGCGAGATAGCGTCAAGAGAGAGGAGATAGGCAGTAAGGAGATTTGGAGACAAGACAAAAAGACAAAAAAGATGTGTCTCCCATGTCTGGCCAAAAGGGTAATTTTCAATTCTCTGAGCGGAACAGTATGTTTTTCTCCTCTTTAATAGTTCTGTAAAACTCACAGCTGTCCTTGCACACTGCCCCTCGCAGGTCTCTCAGACTTGGTCCTTGGATCAGGGCTGGACTGACTGGGGGAGAAATAGGGCCTGGGCACTTTAGGCTTAAAGGGGTAATCCGGTGTGAAATGGCTTACGTTGTGTTTAAACGTGATGATGAGCCCTAACTTTCGCTACATACCTCGCCTCCTCCATTAGGCCCCCACATTCCGAAGTCCGAGTGCTAGTCAGAATTCCAGAGCTAGGTGAACTTTAGCTTCTGCTGTGATGGACCGGCATCTGTTTAGCCATTGTTAGCCCTTTGTACCCCTTTAAAGGCCCCCCTCAAAATGAGCGGCGCAGAACTGACTGACCAGTGTTTTTTTTTTGTTTTTGTTTTTTACATTTCTGAAAATAGGGGCCCACGAAGGTGTGGGGCCCACCGGGAAATGCCAGCTATGCAAGATGGCCAGTCCAGCCCTGCCTGAGATTGTTAAAATTGTTAGCAGTTTCCTCAGACTCAGTGCGTGTGTGTGTGCATGCGTGCCTGCCAGCTCACACAGTCAGACCTGTTAAAGTTTGTCTCGCGAGCGAGCACTTAATTCGTCTTCGGAGGGTTGTGGATAGCCGATAGCGTTGCAGTTACAGTGTATGCCTTGCGCTCTCATTGAAAACACTGCTTAGACTCGCTGTCTCGGATGTGAACTTAAGAGACAGCGCGGCAGCCAGGCAGAAATTCAGGAAGATGGCTGGAATGCATGTGTGACCGCTGGACACAGGCAAGTCCCCTCATGGGGCGGGGGACATGGAGATCTGGCGTTGTGGGGTGGAGAAGGAAGATCTACTGATCCACCAAACGGTCCCTTGCTACTCCGACGATGACAGATGCTTCTGCTAATGTGCGCTTACTGTTTATATTGCGCAAACATGCAGGTCCGCTGACAGTGTTGGCTGGGCCCAGGACAAAGTCATCTGAAAGGGTCCCGGCCCTAATACATACAATGCAATGAGGACTCAATTCTGGGCCACCCTCTCTCCCTGGGCCTGAGACAACTAACCTTGGTCGGCTTCCCTGCAAACATGTGTTGGCTATCATCTGGGAGTCATCAGCGCATGGATGAACTGCCACCAGTGTAGACTCAACAATGCTATTGCTTTCAGTGTTTTGGAGGGAGGTTTCTCCAGGTGAGTGCTACTGTGGTGCCTCAACACATTATTGCGTTTCTCCAGGCTAGTCAGGTCAGGGGAACTCTCCTAATGCCTTGTTCAGACCAGGAGCGACCAACGCGAACGGAGCGAAGGAAGACATTATTTCTCTGTGGAGGGTGCGCGACCAGCGCTACCAGAGCGAATTCGCCAGGGGCGAAGCTTCCTGAGCGACCAGAGCGAATTTTAACGATAAATAGTCAGCTAATCTTATGGTAATGAGCTATGATGCGGTTCTGCGAAAACCAATTGGAATGTTCATATCAATGAATGTCCCAGGCTGTCAAGCCAGAGCCGTTATGTGATTATCTAAATCAAACATGTCAATACCGCGTCCAGAGCGCATACAGCGAATTCAAGATGAAACTTCTTCTGCTACCTCCGCGACCAGGCAGCGTAGTTCGCTGTTGGTCTGAAAGAGGCATTAGGCTTCTGTTTCCCTCTGGTACATTTGTAAGCAACCAATAATGGAGGAGAAATGTAATCATTGTAGGTTTATTTTGTAAAGTACCCACATAATGTAAATCTAACATATCTATAGTATCTGGGGAAGGTCCAGTCTCTCAACACAAAGTGAAAGATTCTAGTCCATCTTGCAAGGCTAGATTCAGGTTCTCATCAACTTCCCTACTGGAGCGGAGCCTCTGTGGGAGTAAACTACTAAATCTTTACCCAGTGTCATATTTAATAATTTATTGAATCTCATTTCAAAGCCGTTTAGCCTTTTATTGATTTCAATACCGGTTCCCTCCACCAGGAGGTTATGGTTTTGCTAGGGTTTGTTTGTTGGTTGGTTGGTGTGTATAATAACTCACCAGCGTATGGATGCATCCTTCTATAAATTAAGCAAAATGTTTGATGCACACAGTGGTTAAATCTGGTGACATTATGGTGCTCATCTGAGCTGACTTGATTGATATCGGCACTCAGTGTTCCTGTTGTTATATGGATTCATTAATCCGAAATGTAATTTGTATCTTCCAATGTTGTACTCATGATGACTGCTGTGCTGTGAAGGTGGGTATGCATTACATTATGCCCTAGTGTTGCCCACTGCTCTGCCCTCAATTGGGCCATTGAGTACATAATCACAGGTTCTGTGGCCCTCTAGTGTTACACGCTGGACCTCTTCTCACAGATAGGTCCAAGAACATTTCTAAATTTATTTTGCTAATTTAATTAACCACCATTTTGCCTGTTAGTTTGGCCTGCAAATGAATGCATTGTGGCTGTACTGATTCACCAATCCTCTGTAGTTTGCGGTGGTCCGTTAAAATGTCAGAGGAACCACAATTATTAATGGCAAATATCATTTGGCAGCTGTGATTGGAATGGATTACAAGTGTTACTACATATCTACAAACACAGAAACTGTGTGAGAGAGAGTGAGTGAGTGAGTGAGTGAGAGAGAGAGAGATAGAAAGAGAGAGAGAGAGAGAGAGAGAGAGAGAGAGAGAGAGATACTGTATATGAACAGGTCACCATTGGCCCCAGTCCAGTATTTACCTCTCTTTTCTCTAGGTTTACATCCACCAGTTCTCACCAGCGTTTACCTCTGTCCACACCAATCATCACCCGGCTCTTTATTTCTGGACTGAGACCCTGCTGGTGTTTTTAATGGTCTCTGAAAATATTATCACTCGTATCTCTTTGAATTATTACACTCAGCTGTCACTGTTAAGGAGGAAAAAAGATAGAAAGAAAACAGAGGGGATAAGAGAGAGCAAGAGAGAGAGAGAGAGGAGGATTGAAAGAGAAAAAGAGGAGAGGAGAGGAGAGAGAAAGTGAGGGAGAGAGAAGAGTGACAGAAAGAAAGTGAGGTGAGCGAATGAAAGAGATAGAGAGAGAGAGAGAGAGAGAGAGAGAGAGAGAGAGAGAGAGAGAGAGAGAGAAAGAAAGAGAGAGAGAGAGATAACGAGAGAGTGTGAGAGAGAGAACGAAAGAGAGAGTCAGCCTTGTGAACTCGGCGCTCCTGACGTTTATTCAGAAGGACTTCATTTGGGCCTGCCTCTCACCTTTCTGACAGCTCCGTCTCTGTGTGTGTGTGTTCTCACACGTAACTTTAGCACTGTCAAGTTCCAACACCCTCCCACGTGTGGCACGTCTGTTGACACTGAAGCTGCACACACTACTCCCCGTAGTGCCACCAAGGCTTTATTAGCACTGTGTGAATGTAGGGTATTTTGTACATTTATTAGTTTGTGGAATGGGTAAATGAAAGAAATATTCTGACTGAAGAAATAAAAACAGAAGGTAGAAATCACTTTCTCAAAGTAGGGAAACTGCATATTGTGACAGAGCTAATGTGTTTTGTTCAAGTATCTACAGACTTTTACATTATCTACAGATTTAGCTCTTTGCACCTAAAGATACATTCTTGCCGAGTAGAAAACATAACATGAAGTAGAAGTCCTGTTCCTTCAGTATAGGGACAATTGTACATTGTTGAACAGCTAATGTGCTTTATTACTGCTGAAGAAGTATCCACCCATTTGTCAGTGATTTAACTTGACTCTAAGCTCTCTCCACCTGTACTGAAACACTAGGCTCGCCAAATCAAGTAAATGATTGCTGCAGATGTTGAAGAAGCTGGAGCTGAGACCTAGCGCTGGAGCTCGCATGTTTTATGATGATGCACAGGCAATGTCTTATGTTACAGAGAGTCGCTCTAAAACATTGATTCATATTTCGTACAAAAAAGAATACAATGTATAGGGGGTTGGCAATTATTTAACACATTGGCCCGCGGGTCATACTGTGGGGAACTGTTTGGCTACCCTGTCATATGTGCTAAATATATCCCCATGGACGTAACTACTCAGTGAGGTCATCCCTCTGCAGGGTTGAGAGATGGGAAGTAAAACATGTGGCTCGCCGTGTTGATTTTTAAAACACTTGCACCTTTGTCGAAACATGCCTTGGAACACGTTATTTTTCAAGTCTCGGTTAACGGTTGTTCTTTAAAAAAGTATTGGAAGGTGCTTGAATTGCTACAAAGACATTTTTTGGGCCTTGTTAGCATTCGGATTGGAATGTAATCTCGTAACATTTATGACAAAGTGCTGCAAAAGGTGTTCACCATATTGTCTCTCTCCTTAACAGATGAATCTGCAAGCATTCCACAATTAAACACAAAGGCCAGCAAGAGCCGTCTGCACTGCAAATATAAATCGTCAAAAAGTGTTGATGTTCACGCTGAAGATGACGGATGAAATTTCGGGCGGTCCTGTGGAGCCTCGGAAACCCAGGAGGCCTTAAATATATTGTAAATATAGCAAAAAGAACAGGCCCAGACACCTCTGACGAGGAGTCGCCCGGTCAGTATAAAATTCAAATGATACAAATCTGTTTGTGTTTCTCGAAACAGTTGGACGTACGCTTATACGCTACTTGTGAGAAAAAGAAAAAGAAGAAGAAGAAGAAGAAGAAGAAGAAGAAGAAGAAGAAGAAGAAGAAGGTCTGCAGAAAAACTCACCTCCAAAATCTGTTTTTAAAGGCCTGACACATTACAGGCTTTGTGGCCAGTGGTCAAGTGCTCTGAACCCTTCAGTCTTTGTTTCAAGAGCCTATCTCCGAGGAGCAAATTTCTCAGCTGACTGAAGTTTCAAGTGCTTGCAGCTGCACGGTCTTTGTAGGGCTGTCCCTCGCGCATCGTCCTCTTGATCCTACGCGGCGGTGGCCTGTGGTCATGGAGAGAATTACTGTACGTGAGAGGAAGGAGATACATAGAGCGGAGGCAAAAGGGCTCCCTTAGCTTAGCTTAGCTTTGCCAATGTAAACAGCGCTTATGTGGCCCTCGCCTCGCTTTGTGGTGTACCGTGCGGGCTTGTCACACTGGAAGTGCCATCTGAGCTGCGCTTCAGCCGAAGCCGATTGAGCAATGACATGTAAGCTAGCGCCGCACGTGGTTAGTGTTAGCATTGCACGGAAACATGAATGGGAAAAGTTGCCTACGAGGCATGGGGATGAAGGGCCTGTCAGAGCACCATGGAGGCTACAGCACATTTCACCCAGCACCTAGGAGCTGCAGTATTGTGACCAGGGAAGCCTAAGGTGCAACTGAGCTGATTGGCGTGATTACAAATACACAACCAAGAAACAGTGGCCGGCTTCATGGTTGTGATTATGGATGCAAAATTCAAACAGAGTAACAGCTGGAAGGAAGGCCAAAACAGAGACAGACACACACACACTCACACACGCAAACACACGGACCCACACATGAGTACGCATGCAGGCACAGACACACAAATGTGCGCACACACACACACACACACACACACACACACACACACACACACACACACACACACACACACACACACACACACACACACACACACACACACACACACACACACACACACACAGACTATGATCCACCCTCTGTAAGCTGGGGAGAGTGATGTTTCCCATCTGAAAATGTTGTACACATCCACATATCTCCTCTGCTGTGAAACAGATGCTTCCACCATTTGGATTTTGATCTAGATAATAAAATAAATATTTTTTATGACAGCACATTTATTCAATGAGCTACATTAATGAAATCCAATTGAATCAGACAGCGGGTAACCTAATCTGCAAGAATGCCTTCAACTGTCCAACATCCCACCGTATGTTGGGACTACGGCCTAAAAATGAATCCTCATCTCCCTCAAAACACCCAAAAGGTATTTTATAACCATTTCCAAAAGCTGTGTGCTTCTACAGAATGTGGGACGACGGAGACAGCATGGTAAATCAAAAGCACATCTAGAGAACATCAAGAAATCTGTTTTTTTTCCCCCTCCTCATTTCTTCTCATGGCTTGTACTAGGAAACGTGCAGATCCTGTTTTTGGAAGATCATTTAAATCATACGATGATTGAGCCTGATTCACCATTCCTTCTGTCTTTCTCTAATGCATTCACCTGTCAGTGTGTTCATCCAGCTTTTGCTTCAGCCAAATTACCTCTCCGAAGCCTAGTTACCTTGAGAACATAGAGAAAGCACGCATACTGCAGCCGGCCGCTTCAAGTAACAGTATCAGCCTTTTGTTTTTTTGCATATGATGGCTTTTTCCTGTGGACATTTTTTTTTTAACTTGTACATGATTTCCTGATTCATTGATGGCCAAATGTAATCATATTTGTCTGGCGAGTCCCCACGCCACCCTGAGCGAGGCGAAGGGACATGGGGGGACCATGTGCGTTTCTAATGAGCCCGCATGATATCATGCAATTTCCCCTCGCAAGGCAGCCCCAGCCGTCCCATTCTCCGGAGAGATCACGCTCAGGCGAAATCACACCCGGCTCGAAAGTCATGGACCGGGCCTGCCTGCCTGTGAGAAGGGAGCTGCGCTCCGACACGATATACCGCTTTAATAAAACATAATTTAGGACTGTCGGATCTCTGGTTGCACTGAACCTCTGCCAAGGTGACAAAGCGAGCATGCTCCATAGGCTGAGAGGTTCAGAGCATGTCCATAATAAAAATGAATGTTCAGCATTTATCGCTCCCCTGTGGTGGTCAGCCCATTGTGCGCACTAAGTTAAAAAACGAGGAAAGAATTATTTCCAGAGATGCGTTATAGAGTATTTACGGATCCTTCTTTCCTTTTGAACTCTCGCAGCTCTCCGTCCTCACGCCGTTTGACATGTCCAAGGATGGCAACTCTGCTGCGGAGTCTTTTTAATGCGAGTGCTCAGTGCCATGCATGTTCATTTACAATCTGGCTCAAGCTAGGCTGCATTTACAGTAAAGAGATGTGAGAGGACTGTCTGACGTTGACCATTTTGACACGGCCTTGTTCAAAAAACTCACTGGCGTTAAGACCTGCTGTAAAACATTTTACCGCTTTATGAGTCTCACACATCTGTGGAATATGGAGGGGGCTGATTTACCATGCTCCTTCTTCCAAAAAAACATTTGGGATCTTTGATCTGACTCTGTCAAACAGTGCTACCGACTAGGATTCACATTATTTTCCTGAATTTCACAGATTAATAAAAAGTTTTTACCAGCAACTCTTATGCCATAATATGCTTGTAAATCCCACCATATTTTGTAATTGAGGTAATGTTTTGATCATTTATTATGCTGCCGGTCATAGTCCTACAGTCCACCTGGAATGGGGGGCACAGGTCAATTTCACAGACATGCACGGCCACTTACACTGTACATCATCTAAGCAGGATTTATTCAATTATTTATCTAATTTATTTTATTATATATCTAATGATTTATTATTAATTTATTTATTTATCTAATATCAATCATGTCCTAATAACCTTTCATAAATCAGTTCATGCTCAACTTTTCATTGGATGTGGAAAGACATTTAGCAGCATTCTTCTGTGTGCTTAATAACCATGTAGTAACCGGTTATAACCACTTCAGACAACTGCAAAGATGCTGTTGAAGACACTGCTTTTTCTGTGATTGTCTTATTTGGGCAAACATGATAGTGCCAGATATTGAGTTAAGATCAATCAGTCAAGAACCTGTTGTGGCCTAACGGTAGGGCACTGGGTTACTGCGCCAGCGACCTGGGTTCGGTTCCGGCGCGGGCCATTTGCCCATCCTTCCTCATCTCTCTCTCACTCATTTCCTGTCTCTCCTCCTCTGTCCTGTCAAAAATAAA
Organism: Engraulis encrasicolus; assembly: GCF_034702125.1. Lineage (NCBI taxonomy): Eukaryota > Metazoa > Chordata > Actinopteri > Clupeiformes > Engraulidae > Engraulis > Engraulis encrasicolus. Next base: position 5,488,401 of record NC_085875.1, on the reverse strand, counting down.
AGGCTAAAACCCCTACACACACATATATATATATGAAAAAGATCAATCAATCAATAAACAAATAAATCAACATGTATTGATATAGCACTATATCCAAACTACAGAGGTGACTCAAAGTGCTTTCATTAACACACAAAATAAGATAACATCTTGTACACAGCAAGCACACCCAACAGTTCACCTGCGACTGGTCATTGGTGTAGAAGCGTACAACATACTATGGACCACATCTTTCACAGAAACTGAATATACCGTACGTATTAGGTACTGTATGTACCCTCATAAGTGCAGAGGCCTTTCCCACTACATAAAGCATATATAGTGCAAGACTTATGTTAAATACGTCTATACAGCCTGCAATGTATTGTTGGACTCACAGGTCATCAATCAGCCTGTCATGTGTACACGCAGTATGCCACACAATAACAACAGCATTCTTATGACAGCTGCTGCTAGCCTTGCACAGTAACATTATTCTTGGGCAACCATTTAAGCGCAGCCGGAGACCCCAAATGCCAGACACTTTGTATTGGCCATCGGCGGATTTTTCATAGATTTCAACGAGAAACATCCATCATCTTTTACAACGTTGGGATTTTGTTGGAATAGGTGGAGGGGAGGGGTGGAGTTGGCAGAGGAGGGGGTGGGAGGGGAGAAATTGGGGCTCAATCACTACTTGCTAAATCATTCGAAGATTAAAAGGGAAAGCGCTTGCTTGCTTGCTTGCTGGCTAGCTTGCTCCGCTGGTCTATGGACGTCCACTCCACACTCACGCCCACTGACCTCAAAACAAAAGCCCGAAAAGTCTTTTCACGGTTCCCAGCATGCTTTGCTCGCCCGAGAAGCGCTCAACACGCCGGAGCGCCCACAGCTGAAATACTCATCAAGGGGCTCCCCAATGAGACTGAGTAGCGAGGACGGAGTATTTTTTTAATACTCAGCTCTCTCATAAATGTGTAGAGCCCAGATGAAATGCCTCAAGTTGCCCCCTCCCTCCCTCTCTCTCTGTCCCGCCCTCCCTCATTGCTTCTCTTCTTCAAACTCACATACGCACACACTCTCACACACTCGCACACCACCACTCTCTTCCCATTAAAAACACTTGGACATTGATTATGATCACTTGCTTTGGCAGTCGGTCTTGCTCTCATCCTTGTGAGACTGCTGAAGTAGTCCGACTCGCTCCCTCTCTCTCTCTCTCTCTCTCTCTCTCTCTCTCTCTCTCTCTCTCTCTCTCACACACACACACACACACACACAAATTCACACACACACAGATACACACGCACACACTCACATTTCACACACACACAAATTCACACACACGCATGCACGCTCTTTCTCTCACTCTCCACCCTCCTTTTCTGTCTTTCTGAACCTCTACCCACTTTCCCATACAAGAGCGAGCAGGCACACGCACACGCACATGCACACGCACAAACACACACACACCAGCACACACACACACACACACACGCACACACACACACACACACCAACCAGCACACACACACACATACACCAACCAACACACACACGCACACACACACCGTTATATGTGCACATTAACACTCAGCATCACGGTGTGAAACCCAACTATGCATAGGCACTTGCATATTTCTGTCATGACACTGTTCTCCTTGTGAAACGCTGGCTGTGTGAGCCTGAGCCTGAGCCTGCCTGGCTCTCCCGGCCTGGGGAGTTAAAACAACACATGCCCCCCCCTCGAAAGAAAAAAAAACATGTCCCCCCTCCCTCGAAAAACCTTCATTCAGGCCTAATTGACCCACGGTCCATGAACATGATCAAGCTTCAATGCTAATCTAATAATGAACTTGTTTGGGTAGAAAGGTACGTGGTGGGTGCTGCCGGTGTATTAAGGGACGTGTTGGATTAAGTTACATACTAGTAGATTTCATGGGAAGCACAAATCTCCCAAGGATCCGACATCGGCAAAAACCCATTGGGCCGTAATTCTATTTGAATTTCTCATTAATGTTAATTGGAGCAATCTGGGGAGTTTTTTTGGTGGTGCACAAATGAAATGAAATGAGATGACATGAGTGACAAGGCCATTAGCCTTTTCATCCACAAAATAAAAAGTATATCTGATTTAAAATAAAAACAAAAAAAAGTTGGTCCTGTGGTTTTGTGTCAGTGTTTTACAACAAGGCCTCGTCCACTGCGTGGAAGTATTATGTTTCCCCATAGGCTCAGTGCGCACACACTTGATCAGAGCGGAGGAAAAGGGAAAAGGAATTCCATGGGATATCAAGTCAAGTCGAGTTGGTTTTATTGTCCTTTCAGCCCCGTGGTCCATAGGACACTTAGTGAGATGAAGCGTTGTCACGGGAACAATTGGGGATACATGCAACCAGTAAAACACAGTGAGAGATGACAGATACAGTTCAGTGCACGCGCACAGACACACAGGCGCACGCGTACACATGCGCACACACACGCACACGCACGCACACACACACACACACACACACACACACACACACACACACACACACACACACACACACACACACACACACACACACACACACACACACACACACACAGCAGTTACTCTTTGCCAATGATACTTCCATGCCCAGATTTGAAGCCAAAAGTTTCCAGAAGGATAGCTCTAATGGGATATTCGAGATACTGAAGAGGTCAAGGTTTACCCTATGTAAAGTAGATCCTCTTAGCAGAGCATTCACATACCTTATTATTCTTTCCTATGTGATCAGTGTGTTTAGGGCAGCACATTTATAACGCATTTTTGAAACCAGGAAAAACGGCCATGTTTACATCGTGTTTTTAATTTCGAATGAATAATTCTGAAGGAAATAGTCCGAAATGAAAATGATTCTCAGTCAAGTTCACATGAAGCACTTTAATTTCATTCCAAACTAGAAGCACTCAGAGAGTGCAGACCTCCACCAAGGAAGCTGTTTGATAGTGTGCGTTCAGGTAAATTGGGCCATCAGCTGAAGTGGACCGGATAAGCATTGGGTGTCTCATTTCTTTTAATTCTACAGACCAACCACCACAAATGTACTGAAATTGTTGCAATATTACTACTCTATCTGTTTAAAGTCATTTGAATAGCATAACACTTTTTGATGGGCAGGGGGAACCCTCATATGGAGAGTGACAGAAGAAAGTAAATTTTCAGTCTTGCCAAAATAAGAAATCGTCTAGATAAAATAAGGATGATACTGTTTTCAGATGTGATAATAACTGGAAAAACGGATATGTTTTTAGGTTTGAATATGTGCCTTTAATGTGGAAAAACATAGTTGTGGCAACATTGTGATGTTTAAATACCTAAAAATGTCAAAAAACCCATCGGCTCATTTTGGCTGAACATGTTAAGGTAAAGTGGGCCGTCCCTTTCAGGTAATTTGGGCCATTTTTGTCTATGGGAATTACCATTCATATTTTCTACAAAAACAATGTGACCATTATTGAAGATGGAGGTGTCAGGGGAGCTCTTTTAATGAAGTTGTGATATCTTTTTAGAAACAGAGGTGTGACAGACAAAAAAATGGAGGAATATTAGAATCATCACTAATTTTGTTTTTCTTTTGTGCAATTCTTAATTTTACCATTGGAATGAATAGGTGGCCCATTTTAACCGAATAGGTGGCCCATTTTACCTGAATGCATTTTTTTCCATCCAGGATGACACACCTGTCACTAAAACATTAATCGCTTTGTTTTTTGTCATGAAATGGAAGATTATGAGTCACTTTATGCAATCAAACTTAAGTTTGGGTAATGTATTGATGTCCTTACTCAGATTTCATCAGTCTTTCTGAATTTGCCAAAAAGTGGCCCAATTTACCTGAATGCACCCTAGAACATTTGACTGTTACACCCTATGGGCGTGATCACACAGAACGCGGATTTTACAGTAGGAGGTGGACGTGTTCTATTGTTTGTTAATGAAAATGAGCGAACTCCACGTCTAATGTCAGCGCAAGGCGGGTTGCGGATTATCCGCCTCTCCGCGCCGGGCGGATCGAGTTGAAAAAAGTTCAACTCAAGGCGAAAACCCGTGGCGGATTTCCAGATGTTCGATAGACCATTATCAACATTCATATCAGATTCACTATTCAACGTTAGAAGAGCAGGAAAAGAGCTCGTCTTCTATTCATTTTACATAGGTGAATGGACAAAGCATTTTGTGTATGTTTTCACAACATTTAATGACACAACACCATCGATTAGGCTACGTTGCGAGTGACAGTTGAGTCGTTACGTTACCTAGTCACCGCATTCGAATAGGCAGTGGAATGGGCGGTGTGGTCACTTCTGATTAATCTGTTGGACACGCATCACAGATTGTAGGCAGAAATAAGCGGTCTGTGTGATTCGCCCTGAGTCTTTCTGCCTTCTTTTTGTACAGTCCCCGCAATTCAATTTCTGGTCACTGGGGGCGTCTAGATATATAGGCCAGCCATGGAGAATCTTTTTAAAAGTCCTGGTTCCGGTTCGTGATCCGGATCACCACCAGAATTGAATCACTCGTTCCTTGGGTCATTATCAACAACTCCACAAAGTTTCGTCCAAATCCGTTAATTAGTTATGCTGCTGACAAACAAACAAACAAACAGACAGACAGACAGACAGACAGACAGACAGACAGACAAACAGACAGACAAACCAACGCGACCGAAAACATTACGTCCTTGGCGGAGGTAATAAAGGTCTGAGGAACAGAAAGCACAAGATGCACATGCTGAGTCAGGTAAATGGTAAATGGACTGCATTTATATAGCGCCTTTCCACTTCTTAGAGCACTCAAAGCGCTTTACATTGCCTCACATTCACCCATTCACACACCGGTGGCCGTGGCTGCCACGCAGGGTACCACCCTGCCACCAGGAGCAACTTGGGGTTAAGCATCTTGCTCAAGGACACAACGACGGAGTCAGGTCGAGCGGGCCTCGAACCTGCATCCTTTGGGTTGCCGAACGGCTCCTCTACCACCTGAGCTACCACCGCCCCAGGTAGGCCTACTGGTCTGCAGGCGCTGGGTCTGGGTCTGCGTCTTGGCCACTTATGCAGGCCAGTTTCAAACAAGAGCATAGCGGCAGCGAGGAGACTGTTTTTTCTGCCTAGTCCCAGCCAGTGTGTTCTACTCAATCTGTCACACTGATGGCATTAGCGTGCATGGCCAGTCCTGTTGATCACATATCACGGATCACGTGGAATGACTGGATTTTTAAAAAAACATCAGATATGATAGCAGAATAAAGTTATTCGGATCTAAATAAGGAGGCCACAGGAGAGAAGATGGGAAAACGTTTGACTTTCAATGCTATCACGGTCACACAGGTCAGTGCTTCCAAAGGCCACGGAGGGTGACAAAGTCAATTCACAAGGACCTTTCATCCTGCTACAAGATGATGAATGAGACCTTTTTTGAAACAATATTTCAAGATCGGGAAAAAAACCTTTTTGCTTCAAGAAGTAACTAACTTTTTTTGTTATGGCATGTGGGCTGAGGAGTGAATGTTCTCTTGGACGATGGCATGGGGTTGAAAGATGGTGACGTGGTGGACTCCGAGGGGAACTGAAACCGTCCCCTCCCTGTCTTCCTCATTATTACCGCATTGCCTCTGATTGGCCAGAACCATTTATTCATTTATTACCTATCTATGACTGGCTGTTCACAGAGGACACTCAACGACGATGATGCCGACGATGATGATGATGAATAACAGCAAAAAAAGGCAAAGCAAAAAAACGGCTGGCAAAAGTGAGAGCATCACTTGGATCGCCAGCTGGCTGGCTGTCACAGGCACTAAACGCGCTCAGTGATATGCACACTCTCTTGACAAGGTGAACAGAGATTCACCTCCCCATTTGGAAAGGAAACCCCCGGCTTTGGCCACCGTGCAACCAGGGCCGGATTAATACACAGGCTAGATATGGCTGCAGCCTAGGGGGCCCCCCACCTGCCAGGGGGCCCCCCGATTGGCCAAAAACACAAAAAAATGCAGAATTGTGATAAGATATTGAAAAATGCATTACGTGTGACAAGTATTTAAATCTTGTTAATATTCCAAAGTATGACACCGTCTATGTAAATTTGTCATGAAAATTCCAACCCCCGTGGGGGCCCCAGAGCAAACTGTAGCCGAGGGGCCCCGGGCATTCTTAATCCGGCCCTGTGTGCAACTTGGAAGATGGCAGCTGAGGCGAGCTGAACCATTTGCATGCAGCATGTAGAGAGAACTACGTACTGTACTGTACTGCACTGCACTGCACTGCAACTGCACAGTACCTGTCTGAGGAACACACCGTGCACAGATGTTTCCAGTATCCGAGGTGTTCCTGTCATCAGCGATTCCCAGATCCTGACGCTTTCCTCGTGTGAGACGGCCAAGCTCTGTGGGCTGCATGGCTGCATGTGTGAGCAGGGCCGCTGACAGCATTGATCAGGCCCCCTGGACAAACTCATCTGAATGCCCCCTACCTCAACACACGCAATGTTTCAATGGGGGCGCCCTCTCTCTCCCCAGGCCCCGGACAACTGACCCATTTGTGGGCGTTATGGGCGCCTATGTGAGCGCATGTGGGAAGGGTACGGCTCCTGCCTTGTGGGGCCGGCAGGCTCAGCTGCCTTAGCAGCCTCGCACCGAGTGATTTCAGTGTAAAAATGGTGTCATTATCAAAACCACCTGCAGCCAAATGTGTGGGGCTGACACCGTCTGCAGCTGCCGGCCTCTCCCTCTCTCCCCTCTCTCCCTTCTCTCTCTCTCTCTCTCTCTCTCTCTCACTGTTTTGCATTTAGACTGTCACACCATTAAATGACAAGTCATGACATCCAAGCTAATCTGAACCTTTTAATCTACCTGCAACTTTAACCAAATCGGTGCCCCCCAAAATATGGAGGCTACACATGTACAGCAAATGTGTACACACACACACACGGGCACACGCACACGCACACGCACACACACGCACATGCACATGCACACACACGTGCACACACACACACACACACACACACACACCAGGGCTTGACATAAACTTTTTCATCCGCCGGCCACTGTGGCTAGTAGCTTCCCCGAGTCACTAGCCATTCAGGTATTCCACTAGCCACACATTTTAAATTGTTTTTGTTTCCTTTATCATGATAGTGCATGTCTTATCTCAGAAGATGAGGTGCTAAAGCAAGATAAGTGTAAAGCTTTCTACAAGGAAGTATAGAAACTTTAGAGTTACTGAGCTTTTTCTTGAACTTAAATACAAACAATTGATACACAAGGGGTAAACAACAGAATATAGGCTACTATGATTCGTATGCCATACCAAGGAATAAGCTGCCAGCCAAATTGGCTAGTGACACTGAAAGTATAACTAGCCACAGCCACGTTTTACCAGCATTTGGCCGGTTGGCAGGTGCCAGTGTCAAGCCCTGACACACACACAGCAAGAACAATGAAGTGCACAGTATATGACAGAGGGAGATGGAGACAGTATGCAATGGGAAAACGAGTTTTGAGAAAAAAAAAAGGCTTGATTTTGATAAGAAATTTGAGGAACACTATACAGGGATCTCTGTATGTTATCTCCATTGCCTATCTACTTTCCAGAGTTCAGCCTTAATTACATTAAAACGGGAAGACATGTCACTTCACCAGATCTGGGAAATACATTTACATTGCTGCTGAGCCTTAACCACATCATTCTTCAGCAATGCAATTCAGTCTCCACGCTATCACCAGAGACAAAAAAGAAAAAATCCCGTACTTTATCTCATTTATGTCTCAATTATCATTCCACCCCTGTAAATATATACTGTTGGAAACGAAGACAGGAATTTTACTGTATAGAGCATCCAATGTAATCCAATTAAAATCTGAAAAGAATTTAACATACTCAGTTCGTGCTCTTATATGCTGGCGAAAATTCAAATCTTCAACAGTGCTGAGAAATGACAACATAGCCAGTGATTTGGCAGAAAAAGTTTACCGCACAGCACTAACATCTATTAGTCTGCAATGCCCTTGTTTTTAATTAGAAAATGGTTATTTTTGAAATAATTATAATGTATGAAAATATTGTAAAAAGAGAAAGACTTCAACTCCACCTCAACTCAACTCCCAGAAATACTTTCACACACCATTATACAGGTCACAGTAGTCAAGAGAGCTGGACTTCTTCATAAATAAAATATCTTAAAGCTCCAAGTTTGGTATTTTGATTCTTGAAAGCGTGTTAACTGTATTGTTGTCATTACCTTGCTCTCTGACTCTGGAGGGGGGTCGGCCAGGTATTGCAATGACCCTGTCTGTCTATCTGTCTGTCTGTCCATTCGGCATCTGCACCGTGTCTTAGACTGAAAACACACACACACGCACACGCACACGCACACGCACACGCACACACACACACACACACACACACACACACACACACACACACGCACACGCACACGCACACGCACACGCACACACACACATGAAAAAGTCATTCATAAACATTGCATATCAAAGCATAACTATAGTTGAAATCTGTAATTTACAATTGATTGTGTAATATACTCTACTTTCTTTGATCAATTTTCTACAGCTATGGGTATTGTATTATCACTTCTTTGTCCAGGCAAGTTTGAAGAAGGGAACAGAAATATTACTAACCGGACCTTTAAGCTCTGGGGGTTTCTATCCACAGATCTTTAGAAAACAACCGGTCCATTCACTGACTCTCACTGAAGCGTACATTAAATTCATTAATCTAATCATTTTTGAATTGCATCTGACTGAATTGTGTCAGAGTGTTTCCCTGGTGTCCATGAGTTCATCCTTTGGTTGACGTCATATATACTGGTTCACAACAGAAGACAACTGCCCCTCTCTGTGCTGCTTAAGCTGTTGAGAACGGAGAGAGGTTCCAGGTCTGTTAATGCAATAGCTCTATCTGACCCTCGGGGGCAGTCAAAGTACAGTACTACACCAAGGTAATAGGTCTTCAGGGGGTCCCCCCCATAACTGACTTGCACCCTATTCTTACCACATGCTGATTTGTGTCTCCCATTTAAACAGATCGTCTAACACAATTAAATGCATTGTCAAACAAATATTAGGATATCAGAATTTATGGATATCTTTGATCTGACCGAAGACTTGGTGATTGGCTCTGACAACGGATATTAAAAGGAGTTGAAATGCTTGGACTGGGAAAACAAAATGTTTTGACCACAATTTAACTGAACTGGGGGGGGGGGGGGAGAGACAAAATTGGGAGGTTTCGGTTACCGTGACCCCCCCCACTCCACAGATAGTTTAGGGAGTTTTTGCACCGTGAGTCGATCCCACCAGAGACCAGGAGACCGGGGGGCCTCACGGATTGGGAAGGCAAGATGATTGCCATGGCTACACACTACTCCAGTCGGCATGATGTCATCGTATTGTCTATGCATAGAAATAATACAATAGAATGGCCCATGAATGAAGCGGTCAATAGGAACGCTTGCGTCAAACAGGCCGCCATCTTGGAACATGGGAAGCGCCGCGGAGCGCTGCTTTGAAATGAATGAACGTCTATCGGAACCAAGCCAACATGCGGGATTAAATCCGCATAAATTGACATATTTGACTACCGGAGGTTTTTGTTTTTGTTTAATCCTGGTTCGTTACAAAATGTTAGTCATTTACTTACCCTGAAAAATTGATAGTTAAACCATTTTTTGTCAACATAGCCTACATTTACGCTCAACTAATTAGGCCTACCTTTTTCCCATTCATACCAGCTGTACGAGACTTCCTGATGAACAGGGCATAGCCTACCTCGAAAACGTTTAGTTCTACATGGGGGAAAATTAAACATACACATTTCACAAGCAAATAAGTAGGCCTACATTATACTTGGACAAAATATGTACAATGAATCATTAGTTTCTTCATTCCCGTCTGTAAAAAGCGTCAGCTAAGAAGAGCAATGTAATGTAATCTATGTATGAGTGTAGGCCTATGGTTACGTTATGGACACTATCTAAATTAGGCTACATTACACTTGAATGTGCCATCATTGTATAGGGCCTACACGAATGCAATATTTGCACAAGTCACAACAGTGAAGGCTGGTTTATTGTTTGGTGCCTTATAATATTTGAGGGCTGCACTAACCAAGCTACAGCACCGTTGTGTCTTATTTCTGGACAATAAGTCTTATTTCTAGCAATAAGCCCTATGGGCCCAGTTTCAACAATGTGATCACAGGTTAAATCCATAGTTTCCTGAAACCTTTTGATCCTATTCAGCATGTTTACAAATCTACACACATGAAATAAATATTACATAGGCCTACACAGGGTTGGTGAGGTTACTTTTGAAATGTAATAAGCTAAATATGTTATCAGTAATGTAATCCCATTACCATAATATTTAAGCAATGCAACAGATTGCTGTGACTACTTTATTCCCAAATATTTACAATGGTTTCAGTGAATCGTTAAAAAACAAAAAGCTTAAAGTTTAACTCAAGCCAATTTCAACATGCTCCCACTAAATAATAATAAAAACAACATCTTGCTTTATTCCCCAAAACATCCAAAAGGTTATGCAAAATCAGACAACTAGCAAACAGCGATAAACAAAATCTGCCCCCATTAGAATAGCTCAGATCCCGGAAAGGGCTGAGCCGAAAATGTAATTGGCTGGAGTTATCCTTTAAGCAGAGTTTGACAATGAAAGTACACAGCAAGTCCTGACCACACTTCAATTTATTGAAAAAAGACAACTATATACACAATCAACATTAGAACCCCGCCACCACCATCCATTAACCAGGTTACTTCAGACATTTCGACGGTAGGGTCACAGGGATGTTGATGTGACATGCTTTAAAATCAGTTGACGTTGTTGTGGAGGTGTGCCCTCCCTGTTGATATTGGTCAAACCTCCTGCTGTTAGAGTGGTCATCTTAGGATGGTGGGCCAGGTGTGTTAGAGCACGTATGCCCCCTCATCCCTGGTTTTTGTTCACAGGGATGAGGGGGCATACATGCCGTTACACACCTGGACCACCATCCAAAAAGGATAACTCAGTAGAAAGTGTGACCAACCTGTCAATATTGACAGGGAGGGCACACCTCCATAACAACATCAGCTCATTTCAAAGCACATGACACATCAACATCCCTGTGACCCTACTGTCGAAACATATCTGGTAAAATCCAGAAGAACAGCCTCTGAAGACCTCATTTACCCGCCTTTCCTCAGGGGAAGATATCTACCTGATCAGGAAATTAGCTAAAAATATGCTCAAGGCTTACGGTCCTATCATCAGTCCCTTTGGAACAGTTAAATGGCAACATATTGTTGATCTGAATAATGTTCAGGATCCTGAGGGTCTTCATGCAGCAAAAACAAGGTGATCAGAAGGCATGTTGACTTCGATGGCCAGAAGATGAAGGTGTCTGTGGCAGCTCAAACATTGCGTTGATCTGTGGCACTGGCGCTCACTGTGCTGAAGGACGCAGGATATCAGCAGTTCACAGCCTGTTCTCCAACTGCTGAGCATTTAAAAAACATTCACATTTTTAAAAAAATGCCAAACAGTGACGTCAACACAGCAAAACTGAGGGCCTCACATGTTTGTTTCAACAAGCTTATTTTTCTGTCTATTTTCAAGTAAAAACACCCTTGATCTGATAATGGGCCACTTGGTCAAGCTGGTTATCTAGGTGAAACAGTGGTACAAAAAGTAAAAGCAAAGAAACCCTGCCACAGATTCCCTCCAACATAGGTTTGACCTCTCCAAGTAACTGGCTGTGACTCAATATCAGATCAAGAAAATGTCTGTAAAATACTTGTATTGGTAAGAGTTTACAACTAGGTTTTAGGCCTCAAAATTCTAGTTCTACAATTCTAGTGAGTTTTTGGAGGACTGGCGTTCATTTAAGAGTGACATGACTAACTGAGCATTTTTACTTGAAAATAGACAAAAATACGCTTATTGAAATGTGCGGGGCCATCAGTTGTGCCGTGTTGACGTCAGGTGGATAGACAGCTGACATTGCTGTTGGACAACAGCTAGAATTATATTTTTTGTTAAGCACATCTACATGTGTTCATGCACAGTTGTGATGCCCTCCATGTAAATACAAAATGAAAATCCACGAAAAATACAGAGAATGCATAAATGAAAAGGTTCGCTTCATTAATACAATTGAAGATTCCAATATAAAACACTAAAAACATCAGAAATCAAATAAGAAAAGTTACCAAGTGTCTGTAGCCCGTCAACTCAATGCTGACTGGAGGGTCACAAACGCAGACAGTCACCCCATGCCCTCCATGAAGAATGGAACACAGGACTGGAACTACCCTAATAAAAGTTCAAAACAAAACATTAGGAGCCAATATGCATATTATTTACTCAGTTAAAACACAGTACAGTAATCCTTAATTATATGCATGACAGGGGGATCAAGTGATGGTGGCAAATGGCTGCAGCAAGAGAGTGGTAAGAACTTCACAAGTCATGCTTTAAAACTTCCTAGTCAGTCATGCGACTCAGAACAAGTCAAATGATTCAGGGCCCTCATTTATCAAGCGCATCAAACGTGCCTAAATCTACGCACACCCCAGACCATGAGTGCATTGCAATATGCGACCTTGCCTCCTCCACTTGCGCTTGCCTCCTCGTCCCGCCTCCTGGCCCCTCCTCTGTGGAGAAAACGATAAAGTTTCCCAGCTGTCAGCCTAGCCACAACTTTTGAGGGACTGTTTTTCATTCACCATCCCAATTGCAAATGAGAAAAAGACTACAATTGAGCTTTTGCAAGATATTGAAATATAATGCTGTTGTCAGTGATGTCATCATGACATATTACTTCCTGGTACGAGGAGAGAAGCAAGTGGAGGAGGCAAGGTCGCATATTGCAACGCACGCCATGCGTGCACCGTCCTCCTGTTGAATCCACCTCCACCGCGGAAATGTCTCCACCTGTGCACTTGCTGCCAGCACTTCATGTGACGCGTGTGTCCGGTGTGTTCATGTGCGAGAGAGAGAGAAACCCAGACAGTGTTGCCAGATATATGATGATTATCGTATTTGTACCATAATTGTCAATTTTGTCCTCACTGATCAAAAAAGCATGATGTACAATCATTTCAGAGTTGTAATTCAGTTCATTTTGATGCCTTGAAACAACAATTTGGGTCTAGTACGATAATCTCCTCCCAGTCCCCAAAAATGATAATTTTGAGGTTTTGGTAGATAATTCAGCATTTTCCAGCTGGCAACACTGAACCCAGATCCCCACATAGGCAAACACAGTATGACACCATCAAGGTTATCTACTTATAAATGCATACAATGTTCCTTAGTAGAGCCTGAAAGAACAACTCATGATAATTATGAGATA